>NW_023605330.1:0-25145 GCF_014898055.3 Talpa occidentalis | reverse complement strand
CTTTGTATAACTGTGTATTAGAGTCTAGTTTCCCTGGATCAAAATTATCAAGAGAAATAAGAAACCAAACTCAGTTTACAAATCAGCTCTATGAGGTTGCATAAGCCTCAGAAACTTTTTTCAAGGTCATTCACTGTCTTCAATATAGTTTCAACAATAAAAAATTTAAGTTAATGTTATTAATGCAATTTGAACTATAATTAATCCACTATAATTTGATTGTTTGACAAGTGAATGAATGAATCTACTCCAATTTCTTGGTCTTTTCCTTGATATAGGTGGGGGAGTTATTGAAAAAAATAAATATTACGCCACAGATAGCCATGGCTTATAGTATGTCAAGACAAAGAATGAAAGAGCAATTTACTGGATAAAGTCCCTTTCCTGGACAAAAACAGACGTTTGCAGATGCTGTAAGAATGTATTTCTGAGGCTTTAATAAAATGTCCACATTGCTTGAGAAAAATGGTAAAAATTCTATCATTGCCTCAGTAGAAGGTTCTCCTAGGTCCTAAGTTTTGAACTCTAATATCCACAAAGATCTACCTGTACCCCAGCAGATACGTTCACTCTGCTGTAAGCAAGCCACATGACAGAAACTAGGCCATAGGAATACAGGCGTTATATGAATAATAGTAGGTGCTGATCAATGAGAAAACTGTAAAATTCCCAACCTCCTTCCTCTTGTGTAATTAACAAGACAATATTAACTTTTGTTACAGGCAAATCTCTGACCTGTTGCTGTCACATTTGAGTCTGTCTTAAAACTTCTAATCATTTCAAGTAATGTAGAGCAAAGAATGAAAAAAATGAAGTTTGTCATATTTCATTTGATCAGTTATTAAAGAACAAAGTAAATTTTTTCAATAACATAGTTTTACATGGTGAACACTAAGAGATCTTTTCAAGAAAGGAGTGTTGGTTAAGTTCTTTGTTACAAGCACATTTTAAAAAAGTAAAAATGATCTTTAATCCTGATTTAACATAATTTGTAATAAATTCAAATATATATTTGTTCCTCACTGAATTTTAATGTCAGTATTTGTACATGAAATGCCAGTAATTTTCTAATTGGTTCTCAGTAGATTTTTTTTTTAATCATCAACTTTCTGATACATTTTGGGAGTTCAATGTAAGAAGTACACATATATTGCATTTTGTTAGGTTTTTTTTTTAAGTCCTCCTTAATGAATTCTTAATTACATTATTCAAAAGAACCATTATTCAGCATTCATCTCACTGCCAAATGAAAGCCTTTACCTGACATGTGAATGAAATGAGTCTAAATGCTTTCCATGCCTCTTAGGGATTCTGAATAGACTTTTAGATTCACAGTAGCAATAGGATTCATTTCTGTCTTTAATGTGCATGGATTGGTTTTAGAGATGGGTAGCTATGCTATGGTTTACCAATCTGAACAGCACTTGACTTCCATTGTGTTCTTAGACTTAGCCTAGAAAATCTACAGACAAGGTCAAATGGGAGCTAAAAGTAGAAGAAATATCACTCAAATTTGATAACAAGTGAAAAGATTTTAGATGCATGTGTGTGTCACCTAAAACACTAATTTCAGAAAAGAAGATTGGACTTCCTAAGCATGCCTTACAAACTTCCCCTATCATTTATCATCATGAAAAAAATAAATTGCTAAGTAAATCAGGTTCTTTGATAGCATCACTTCATTCAATGTCATTTCTTTACAACACTGATAAGAAAAAAAATGATGTGGCTTAGGCCACTGTCTGTGTGGAGTCTGCACATTCTCTCCATGTCTTACATGAGTTTTCTCTGATTTCTTCCCAAAGGGAAGAACTATGTCCAACTATGTCCAAATTAGGTTCACTGACATGTCCAGCCTGAGTGAGTTTGGGTGTGTGTATTGAGTGTACCTGTGGTGGAAGGGCATCCTATACATGTTGGTGCCATTTTATGCCTCAAGTAGCTGGAACAGACTCTGATCACCTGTGATCCTGAACTGGAATAAATGGGCTGGAAAATAAATGAATTAATGAATACAAATGACTATTTAGAATTTTGGTGATGCTTTCATGACTGGGAATGTACCACAGAAATTTAACTCTATTTATATCAGTTAGCCTATGTTAACAAACATGTCATTTCATTTAAAGTGCACCTTCCGGGCCTCCCCGGTGGCGCAGCGGTTGAGCGCTGGGTTGCGAAGCTGCCCGCAGCCTCTGCAGCGCAGGTTCGATCCCCGGCAGCTCCCCGGCCACCGCAGGAGGGTCCCACATGGCGCTCAGACCTCTCCTGCCGCCCGCTGCTCCCCTCAGCAGTGTACTTCAGTCCTTCTGCCTACTCTGCTCCTGCTCTGGCTCTGGTGAATTCTCTCGCCCTCCCACACTTCTGACTGTACCCAGTGCTTGGATAAATAAATAAATAAATCTTTAAAAAAAAAAAAAAAGAAGATAAGGTGGAGTATGTAATGGTTCTGACTGGGCTCCAGAATTTCCTCTGGTTCTATAAAACAAAAGCAAATCAGCTAGAGATTGGAGATTTCATCGTGAAAGCAAAGTTCATATTCTGAAGAATCAAAAGCAACAAATTGGGAATCTTCCCTCTCCCTGCTCACCGCTTCAAGAAAGAAAATTATCAAAAGTATCTAATTAGCTTAGAAGGCTAGCTTACTTTTCTATTGTATGATTTGGCTAGCTTATTTTTGATTTTCTAGTGTAAGAAATATTGACATATTGACATAGTGTAAGACTTCATTACTTGCTGTATTAGGGGGGTGTGTCTGTGTGCATGGATGTGCAATGTAGCCTTATGTCACATTCAGATAAGCATAGCTGAATGACTACATGACTTCAAATCCTTACATCTGAGTTGACAAAAATATTAATGAAATCTTTAGGATTCCCAAATTCATTTACAAATTCTTAGTAAACCATAAGTTAATACTTTCTGATTCAGGACTCTCTTTGAAGACAGAAGAAAGTACCACTGGGCAGGAAAAATATACATTTCTCTCCATGATTGTTTTTATAGTAACTACCATTGTAGCCAAAACTGAGAAGAAATTGTTCTGCAATAGCTGTACAGAGTGAAAAAAGTACGTAGAGTAGAAAACTCAACATAAAATAACATCAAATATATATAGCCTACTATATATTTTCAGGACAAAATATATTTAATGCTTTCATATTAAATATTAACTGAATATCTTGTAAATCAACAATAAATACACACATTTTTAAAGTTAGTATCTATGCATGTTTAAAGAAATCTGAACAAATGGCTGTCCATAATAAAAAATCAAAATATGTCCAAAAAAACAATGCTATGAATTCAGGAAAAGCCCTGAGTTAAGTGGAGATTTATCTCATCCACACTTTTGATTAAAATTCAAATTTAGATTTTTGATTAAAATCAAAAATTGAGATTTTGATTCATATATAGTTTATTACATGAACAAGGGGTCCACTCTTAAAATACACTTCTGATCAATTAGAGGTGAAGCTAAAGGTATGACCTTGGAGTGCCTCAGACTCTAATCCTTGTGTGACTGGAAAGAGAAGTTTAAGGTTAAAAATTCCTTTAGAATTAGTCCCATTATTTGTACTTCTTGCTATAAAATAATGTCCACTTTAAACTGGCCAGGCATTAGTTCATTAAACACCTGGTGTTTTCTAGCAGGAATGCAGTATTAACTAAGTGGGGGAAAAAAATCCATCCTTTACAATACATGTGTAACAGCAGAGGAAAGCCTATATTATCCACTCTGATGGGTAAAGTGTGTGAATGCAATTTCTGGGGAATTCAGCCCCTCATCTTCACTCAGTGAGTTACACTAATTAAGCATTTCCTGCTGAAGACTCACTCTACTCTAGCTCCTGGAGTTAGGAATCCTCAGAGCAAAAGAATAAGTCAATGAAAAATTTCTGGTTGAATAAAGTTAGATAATTTGAAAATTGATCAAATGAATCTAATCATAACAAACAAATCTACATTAGGATGAAACCAGTAGTTAAATTAACAGAGCAACTGGACCTGGACCAATGAAATAAAGACAGCACAAAACCCACTTTCTGAGTTGGTGCTGCATTTGTTAGGAAATAAGTTCTATGGTAAAAGATGTGATTCTCTGTTCATGAGAGCCTCTTTCATTTTACAGAAGAAAACATAGATCAGACTTCTCTCTCAGGGAGGGCATGTCCCCACAGCCAGGCTAGACTGTTTAATGTCTCCTGCCCCCATTCCAATGCAGGTGGAAAATAGACCTTAAAATAAAAGAAGCAGACAAAGAACTTGCCAAGCTTCCACCCACAACATATGCACATTTGTAGAAAATAAAAGGTGTGTTTAGGAAGAAAAGTGAGACTGTTTAAGTTAAGAGTGCTGAGGGAATGAGTAACTCCTGGCTTGGTGTCTGGCAGTTTACAAGGCTCTGCACAATTATTTTTTCATCTGTAGTGCAAAAATCCTATCTGTCCCTGCTACTGCCACGAAAAAAAAATATCCTAGTGAAGCTTATGAATAATATTTAAAAGGGAAAGGTCTATGTTATTTAAAATCCCAAATGTTCCCTCCCTGCTTTTTCACAGAGCCATTGTAAACATCAACTATTGTTTACCAGATGTAACTTGTTACTTTGGAAATGTCATTCTATAATATTTAAATGAGGTAATTTGCAATTCCCTGTACCATTCATAGGTGTCTCTTTTAAAGCCCCTCTAAAAAGGGAATTCATGAAATAATAATACTGTGTGTTTTTTTACATGACAATTTCATTTATTTTTAACCAATCTATGCTGCACTTTAACCTTTTGATTGTTTATCTATTAGATCGAGTAACTACACTGTGGAATATTTTAACTCTCCACACTAATAATGATAAACAGGATTAAAAGGAAAAAATGAGACTTTATTTGATAAAGGGCATTCCTTGACAATATGATTAATGTATTTGTCCCTTGTTAAAAATAATAGCCTTTACCTGTTTGCCCCTTTTCATTTCAATTATATCTTTAGCATTTCATATGGAGAAAGTTCCTTTTTTTCTTTTCTTTTTGTTGCCACTAGCAAAAAAGCATTTTAACAATATTAGCCCATAACATGCTAGTCTACAGCAAACTAATGGTTCTCCACACTGTTTCCCAATACCACCCTCTCACCCATCAGTCCATTTTGCCCTAGGTGTTTTTTTTTTTTTTTAATTTCATGAAATTTTCTATTTATTCTGAAATTTTTATGAAATAATAAGGTAAAAGTATGAGTTTCTTGCAGACATTAATGTGTTAAAGGAGCTGTACACTAGAGGCAATCCTTAAAGTTTAAACTTAGAATTATTGATAGCTATAAAAGCACTCATTCAAAACCACCTAACCCTCTTAGCTGTTTAAAAGAGTATAATCCTCTCAGTTATTAAAAGACCTTTGAAGTGAAACACAGAAACTGAGTTCTTCTGCCTGTTTTAAAGATTCTCCTTGACTATGGACTAAATCACAGGGCAGTGCGGGCTGAGTCTCATTTGTGTGGTGAGCAGCGAATTACTTTACTTGAACTTTGCTCCAGTCAGGACATTTTAGGGCTTATAAATCTTGAATCCATCTAAATTCACCTTAAATTAGGCTTGCAAAAACACACTCCAAACTCCAGTTGTCAGTCTGGTGGCACTTGGCCAGATGCAACTCAGCAACTGAAACACTGATTGTCATCTTCTCTCTCTCTTTTTTTGTCTTAGACATAATTTTTAAGAAAAAAAAAATACGTGAGCAAATTTAATGTGGTGATTAACCATAGCTGAATAATGGTACTGTTAGCAGGTACATTTTAAACTTAAAATACATGTGATGAAATCAGAGGGCTGTGTATATAATAATGCCATCTACTGCACCAGGAATCTGGGGCTGGGCCAGGGGCTTGGCTAAGTCATGCCAAGATACATCAGATTTTTCAATTTTCCAGCAAATAGAAACAAAATACTGGTTTCAGAAGGTGTACTCAACAAACACTTCCCAATGTGTTTCTGATTTGTGGTCAGAATGTTTTTACTGCTGGTGCCCTGCACTTTTGAGACATTTATTTCCTAAAAGAAAGATTCCTTTCTATAAACCTCAACTGTCTGTTTTTCAAAGCAATTTAAAATCAAACACACAAATAAAATTCTTAACATATGGAAACCTTCATATAGGGCCTTACGTATTCAGAGTTAAAATTGTTTTATAAACTGTAATGCTTTGCAGATGAAAATACAGAGAGGATGACTGTTTTTAGCACTAATGCCTTTTGACAGCGTTAAACCTTGTTTTAGTAATTGACATCAAAATGTTTGGTGGTTTTAAATGGACCATTAATAAAAATGGCATGTTTTAAGTTTTTTAGAAATTGTACTTAATACTGTGAACTTGGATAAAATTGCAAATACAATATGGTGTTTTTATTATTTAAGAAAAAATTCTTATAACAAAACAACCTGATCCTCTCCCTCCCTCCAGCATACCCCCAGAGGAACTTCTAAAGCTTAAAGGGAGAAAGCATTTCCTCTCCATCCATCTTTAGAATGTTGACAGAAGTATACCTTTTTCAGTTGCTAGTTTAGAAAAAAACAAACAAAAACAAAATATACATCCTCTTCCACAAAGACTTGAGAAAACTGCCGAATCCAGGGAACCATAAAAATATAATCAAAGGTCTTAATGATGAACTGAGAAGTATATATCAGAAGACATGAACGTTAATATTACCTATGTCACAACTATGTTGCATTCGGGAATCCACTCTAACTTCTCTGAGCCTCAACACACTTATCTGTAAATGGGGAATAACAATATTTACTCTGCTGAAGTAAAAAGACTAACAGAATAAGTTCATAAACACTATATGTGAACAATATTT
Organism: Talpa occidentalis; assembly: GCF_014898055.3. Taxonomy (NCBI): domain Eukaryota; kingdom Metazoa; phylum Chordata; class Mammalia; order Eulipotyphla; family Talpidae; genus Talpa; species Talpa occidentalis. The sequence continues at coordinate 18,290 of NW_023605330.1, read as the reverse complement.
TTTAATAATGGAAGGCAAAATTATTCCCATCCATTTAATTCAATAAACATCCACAGAGTATCATCCACAAAGTAGGGAAGAGAACAAACAGGTATGAAAGTTATGGACGCTATTCTTGTAAAATTTGTCAACAACTGGATGAAAATAGAAAATGGGATGGAGTTAAGGCTAAAAAATCAGTTGGCTCAGAGAGAACAATTTGAGAAACAAAATAAGAGCGGAAAACAACACAGTGTTTTCCTGTAATTTTAAATGATCCAGCATTGCAATGTGAGGATCAATTGGTAGAAAGAAGCAAATATGACTAGGCTTACAGTATGTAAAGGAACTTTGTAAAAGATTGTTATTCATTTATTCATTTAACATTTATTTATTGAGTGTCGTGAGCCAGAACTATACTTAGTCAATAAGCAAAGGCGAAGTGAAGCCATTTATATGGTAGGTCTAGTCTCAATGTATTCATAGTCTAGATTAGAAACCTAGACCAAACTAAGCAGGAAACTGGGAAGTTGTAATTTACATTTTATAGCAACTTCTTTGGCCACAGTGCAGGGGGTGGGTTTCAGGGGATGAGAAGTTGTGATTAATGTTGGTGGATGGTCCTTTCTATCCATGGCTTCTGCATCTCTCATTGTCCTTCTCATCTTGATTCTAAGTCTTTGATTTTGTGAATAAGAATGATGAGAAGGTAAATCTGACAACGTGGATGTGGTGAAGACAACAAGGAGGATTTATTTTAGAAATGGGTAAAATATTAGGTAGTTCTATAGATGGCAGAGGAGAAGCAGAGGATGTAAGAACAATTTATATTTTGAGAAGAGTTTTCTATGAGAAATTGAGATATTGAGAAAAAAGATACTTGGAGATGTGTAGCTACCATCCATACACACAATACTGAGAAGAGATGAAAGAGAAATATTTAAATGATATGAAGAAATGCAAATAGTAGCCCTGATTTATTCTTAAAATTTTACTAGAAAAACAAATGAAAATGGTGGAGAGAACACTGAGGCTGGAATAGCAATTTAGAGGGACAATGTACAGCTGAAGAATTAGTGTTTCAGGCTCAGGCCCAAACATATTTGTATTTGTTAAAAAGAAAATAAATATTAAAAAATAAAGTCCTTGGAAATTTATATCAGTCAACAAATACTGAGGTACTCAGAGATACAAACAGAGGCCTACATTTTAATAAAACATAGATGCAACATGTTTGCAAAGATATAAAACAATTTCAGTGACTAATAAATAAACAAAACAGAAAAATAAGGAGTCTTGTCTACCTAAGGCAGTTGGACAAGGTCTCTCTCAAAACATGTTTTCCAGATTGACTGCTAAAAGATGAGGAGCCAGCAAAACACCCAACACAGAAAGCCAAAGAACAGAAGCCTGAGATAGGGAAAAACTCAGGTATACCTGAATATCTGAGGAATGCAAGGAAGACTTACATGACAAAACATATAGACTGAGAGAGAATACAGAAGTACGGTCAATGATATAGGTAATGGTCAGATAGTACAATTTTAGAAGACACAGGAAAGAGTATGGATTTGCTTCTGGAGAGAATGAATCACTGGGGCATTTTGCGTGGGCAATGAGATCTATTTTATGGCTGCTATGTAGATAAGTCTTTGGTGGTGGTGGCTGGGGTAAGGGTGTGTTGTGAAGACAGTAAACTGCTAGAAGGCCATTTGGGTAGAATAAGTTGCTGCTGTGGCTCAGGGGAGCATATATATGATGGGGGAAGGGAAGTATGAGGTAGGAAATCAAGCATTTTGTGGTGGTTGTGATAAATTGATATCCCATGTAGAAATTTATACAAGGAGATCAAAATGTCTACTTAAGGTCTAAGAAAGAGAGATAAATATGAAAATCATTGGCACAGAGATTTTATTTGAAGTCAAGAATGCAGAGAGAGGAAGGAGAAGATGAAGAACAATGATGGACAATTCTAACATTTAGAACTCTGACCTAGAAAAAGAAAAAAAAGGAAAGGAATAGCCATCTTGAATAGAAAATGTATCAGGAGTAAAGGAATAGTCAAATAGTTCATATATTAGAAGGACAATAGAAATTAAAACAAAGAACTTATTAGCTGAAGATGAAGAAAATTAATAACTGATAAAATTTATTTAATAATGTGATGGGGATGACTGAAGAAGGCTAAGTGAAAGGCAGGGGTGGTGAGAGTACACATAGGCACCTCACCTGCCATTCTCACAATAAGAAGTATTTTGCTTCATTACAGGGGAAATTCTTCCCTTTATATGCCACTGGATGCCATCCACTCTCATTTTGTCTTAGACTTGGTTCCTACAATATTACCTGTTCATTCCTAGAACTTTAACTTCTTATTGTTGTCATTACACCTTCCTGTCAGCATAGCTTAACTTAATTTCAGTGAAGCTTAAAAATATTTTCCTTAGGGCCTCCCCTGGTGGCTCAGCGGTTGAGCGCTGGGCTGTGAAGCTGCCCGCAGCCTCTGCAGCGACAGTTCCATCCCCGGCCACCGGCAAGGGTCCCACATGGCATGCAGACCTCTCCTGTTGCGCCCACTGCTCCCCTCAGCAGTGTATTTCGTCAGTCTGCCTGTTCTGTTCCCCACTCTGTCTCTGGTGAATTCTCTCACCCTCCCGCGCTTCAGACTGTACCCAGTGCTTCTACAAATAAATAAATAAATGTAAAAAAATATATTTTCCTTAATCTTACCTTCCATTCCAGCCAATGCTAACATTTTCTGCTTTCTTTCATACCCATACCCATACTATAAGGACAAAACTGTTTTTTAATTTATATCAAATTTCCAATCTACATAAAATTCAACTTATTCTTGGAAGGAAGACAAACATGATTCCCTGGATACTTTGTGTCAGACAGGCTTAACAACAAAGGTGATTATGAGTATAAATATGGGATCAAGAATTCACAGGAATCATCAGGTGAGGGGTCAGCAAAAAAGCAACTTACTTCATAATTAGAACATACTGTTGAAATTCTGTAGGAATGAACAAGTTTCAGAGGAAGAGGAATGTAAGCACCTGAAGTAAGTACCCAAAGGACTCAGCAGTAGAGACAACTAATGGCCTCAAAGCCACGAGAATCTCCACTATGGGGGCTAATTGTCCTGTGGTAATTATCTATTAAAATACACAGACACTCTCTGAAACACCTGTGTTAACTTCCTAACCATGTACCAACCAATAAGAAAAACACTTCACCTTTTAAACAAAAGTCAGTTTTGAAACAGATCAATATTGTGGTTCATACACTAGGAAATCTACACAATTTGAACAAGCCTTTATTCAAGAATCTGTATTAAGATATTGAACAGTTCTTTAATCTTAAAATGGAGTGACCCCTAGTTTTTTCACTATTGTGGAAGTTAGTTAATCAGCATTAAGGGGGAAAAAGACAATCACAGTTGCCTTCAAAATAAGAAATAAGAGTCTGTTCCAAAATAGTACGCTTGAACCTCTTGAAATAAACCCCACAGTACAAATTTATAGTTGGTGTGGATAATCAGGTGCCTCAGTACTTCTGGGTGCTATAACTAAAGAGTTACTGACCATTTGGTTCATAATAGAAACTTACTTCTTACATCTCTGAAAATCAAGATTAAGGTGCCAGCACGGTTGGGTTCTGGTGAGAATTCTCTCCCAGACGGCATTGACTTCTTGTGTGTTCACATAGCGGTAATGGAACAGTGGAGCTCTCTGGAGTGCTTTTATAAGGGCAGTATTCCCTTCATAAGGTACACACACATAACCTAATTATCTCCCAAAGACCTCACTTCCTAATATCACAATGGTGGTTAATATAAGAATCTGGGAATGACACAAACATGCAGTTCATTACATTAGGTTTTCCATACTCTGCCAGGAAATTCCCCCAAACTAGATAACGCCAACTTTTGGGAATGAATCTAGCAATTTTCTTCCACTGTGGCAGGGTCGGTAGCAAGCAGTGTGAGAGTAGTCATGAATCTAGCTCTGGTACATCCCAGTCATCAGAAGGGAGGTGGTCCTTATACTGAAATGGTCCTTATTCATACCAGTTGTCAAAAAACAAAACCAATGACCTGTGACCCAGTAAGAGAAAGATGGCAGGATTTGTGTGGGGAATAAGAAGATACTTTCAAATAGCAGAAATAGGTGTGTGGTCCTACATTCATTTTCTTTTTTCTTTTTTTTTTTTTTTTTTTTTTTTGTGGGACCCTTGCTGGCAGCCGGGGAACGCACCGGCACTGCAGAGGCTGCGGGCAGCCTCGCAGCCCAGCGCTCAACCACTGCACCACCAGGGAAGGCCCCCTACATTCATTTTCAAAGGGAAAATGTAGGCATTTTAACAAATTTACACCTTTGATCTGCTCCATTTCTCTTATTTCCCATTTTTTTCTCCAAATACCAAGGAAGAGTCTGTGTTTTTCTGCATAATACCGAGGCCTTCTGAGGGACAATTGTGGCACTGGGGTAAAGGTGGAAGTCTCAGCAGGAGAAGACACACTGTAGTAAATTTTGCAAAGGGATGCAGTATTTGAGAGAAACACAAAACAGGCAGAACAACAAGGCACAGATGAGGTGGGAGTTTACAACTGTGGACTATTAGTAATGTACTTCATTCTCCTGGGTATTTTTTAAGTGAAAGATTAGATTAGAAATTATTTCTTTTGATGATAGTTTTCCTTTGGATAGCTGTTTCTTCAAATGAGATTCCATGTGGGGATTTTATTATACCAACAATAAACAAAGATAAAACGGAACCTAAACTAGGTTGCTGCCTTGGTGACTTTGAAAAAAGATAGAATTAAAAAAATGTAGATTACAGAATCAACAAGATAATTATCTTGGACATTAACAGAAGGTCTAGGCTGTTCACCAGAGTCAATTGTTTGGTTCAGAGAAAATGCCAACAACAATGATATGGGGAAGAAAAACAATAATCTATGTTGAATATAACCAACAGGGAGTGGAAGAGCCATATTTTGAGCTCATTGCAGAATTAAAGTGAGAGATTCCCCTGCATGCAAATGAAAAATAAACTTATAGAAAGAGATTCTCCCATACAAATAAATCAGTCAGTATCCCAACAGGAATCAAGGGCATCTTGAGAATGTTAACTAGCCAAATATTAATTAGAAATAAAAATTTTAGCCACAACTTACATTCTCCAGACAATGTAGTTGGGCAAAAATGGAAGTGAAAAAACATCAAGTAATAAATTGTAGTTGCTATGCTTTTCATTTCTGTAGCAGGTCACAATGTTGATAATCAAAATAATTGTTAGCATTTTGTCTGCTCTGCCACCTGTTTATCTAGACAGGGTTAAGAACCGGTGGAGTACCCCTACCTTTATTCCCAGAGTCTGAGCCATTGGTGGTGATGTCTTTCCTGGTATTTCAAGGACCATTAGGTAAGGAAGTAAGAATGGTACTCCAATGATTCCCCTGAGTTCATAACATAGTACCTTTTCTCTTTTTTTCAACAGCAACCTAATTTTCTCCTACTAATTGTAATAGATCACTCAACACAGTATAGTGACATACCTTCTCTATCTGATAAATCAGTAGCATGAGAAATCCAAAACGTCCAAGAAATAGTTTTAGCTTCCAATTTATTGGAAACATGTCAATACTTCATCATAAAGTACACCTCCCTTGGTACTATGACTTTCAAAGCCATTGAATCATACTCTTGGGGACAGGGAACAATTTTTTTCTAGTGTATTATTAAGCGTATTTGCAAAAATGACCACTCCCACCTCTATGCATTAAATCTCAGACCTATACATTCTATCCACAAAGACTAAATTGGCATTGGCTGCTGTTTTAAAGCATAAATCTACCCTACAGAAATACCACACTGCTCTCACAAGGTGTTTTCCCCTTTTTTTCACTATAGCTGAGGCTTTAGCAGGGGATTCTGTGAAGCCAGTTGCCTCTGGAGGAGGCATATGATAAGACTAGAGAATTCTGCAGTTGTGGACTCACTGCCATGAAATGTGGTTCTAGTCAGAGAAGACATATAAAAGGAAATGACAGTTGATATGTCATCAAGTTCATGAATGATGCTGCTTGTGGAAACACTGCAAGCGCTGAATGCAGTTTCTACCCCATAATATGTAATAAAATCTATGAGAAAAGGTGCTATTTTCTTTCTGATTGGAGAAGTCTGATTTTATTCTATCTGCCACTGGCTAGCTGCCCACCTGCCAGAATCTCTCCTGCTCTATTTGGTGTTTGGCATGAGCCTTCAATACTGATATATTGAACACTTAGCAGTGGCAGTAGCCAAATCAGCCTTGGCAGAAAATCCAGATAAAGCCTCCACTCCTAAAAACCTTTATATATGATATTTTGAGCAAGCACTGAGCCTCTAAAGAAAGATGTCTGTTATCTATTGGATAGGTCATCTTACCAAATTATTGAGTGCTTCTGCTACAATGGTTTACCTCTGTTGAGGTAAACATGAAATGCAAATATCATCATAATCTATACTATTCCAAATTGTTATTCCATATAACTTTCCAACAGATCTACTTTTTCAAAGCAATTTTTTCAAGTCCTTGACAAGCCAGGTAACTTATTAGCTACTACCAATGCTACTAGTAGCCACTACCAACACTTACCAGCATAGCTCTGTACTTCAAGTCATCTCCCCTTCCACAAGCAGCAAGCAACTGGATGCATGTTTTAATATGTTTTCTGTTCCTCACATCTTTCAGGACCACCTTGAGTGGGATGGTAAAATACCCATCCATTTCCTTCTATCTTGCTCTGGAAAATGGTGTCCCTGTGCAATAGAACAAATAGGGCTGCCTTATATCCAGTCATTGCAGAATATTTAAATAAAATATTAAAAATCTAGCATATTTAACCCAGTAATTGAACTGTGTTTTCCTTGCTAAAGTAAATACCAAAATTTCAATTAATGAGAATTATGCTTAGGGACTTCTTGGAAATGAGTCCCTCTCCTAAAAAGTGATGTTTAAAGGAAATAGACTTCTGTTTACCTCAGAACATTATGTGCATGTGACATCTGCATCTCAAGTAAAATCTTGGGAAAATAAAGGACATTAACTTAAAGAACATACACTGACAACAAACTGAGAATGGCATAGTGGAAAGAGGATTGTTGATGACTCGTAGTAGGCAGGGTATGAAAATACATTTACAGAGGTTTGAACCTAGATTTCCCAGAGCAGATACAAAATCGTAAGCCTACTTTACCTCGAGAAAAGTAATTTGAAAGAGGAAAAAAAAAGGAGCCTGATTCCTTAATAATGCTGTTACACCATTAAGCTAACCATCCTTAGAACTGCTTTGCTTCTCAATTCTTTGTTTGCAAGATAACTGATTTAAAAAGGGAAACAACTGAAGTAGGACAAGGTCAAAAAGCCCTTACCTTTCTATTCTAGAAGTTTGGGAATCTTGAAGTTGCAGGGAAATGAAAGATAATTAGGATATAAGATTAATAAAACTGCAGTCTCTCACTGAGTGCTTTTCAAAAAATAAAGAAGCCAAGCGGGGATAAATGCAGTATTATGGGTATTTCCGCTCATACAAGTCTATTTTTTCAAGTTCTCAGATGGCAGAGGTGATTAAAATTGAGCAATGTGGGGCTAAGTAGAACACCAACTCTAAATGCCAAGAATTTTCCAGGTACAAGAGTAACTCTAGATTCTTTGCTACCATTTAATATTGGCATCAGCTGGGAGTTGATTAGAGTAACAGAATCTCAAGCTCCACCCAGAGCTCCATAATGAGAATCTACATTTTTAATAAGATTCTCAAGTGACTGATAAACACAATGAAGTTTGAAAAACATTTTTCACATCAAAATTTTTGGATATAGTTATTAGCACATAAAATTGTCCAGAAGAAAATAGAAGCTTATTAATAGAAGCTTATTAATAAGCTTTTATTAAAAGCTTATTAAGTTCTTAAGGGAAATGTATTCCCATTGAGTTTCCCATTATTTGGTGCTTAATATAAACTCATTGATACAGAAGCAGTTATTTTTGAATGGTTGAGGTTTAAAACATATTTCTAAACCTTTTTTAGTATAATAAATATATTTGGATTATAAAGTATGAATATTATAAGGAACATTAGAATTTAATTCTGGGCATCATAGTTCTGTAGAATGATGGAATAAGTGCAGAGGCTTTGGAAGATACAAAGTTTAAATAACTGTTTAAGAAGACAGTAAAGTAAACAATTACATGAGAGGAGTCACCATTAAATAATAAATGAAACCAATTTAAAGCTATTGCCAGGCACTGTCTATGTAATAGACAGTGGAAGCACACAGTATAAAATTATAGCAAGGTATCAGTTCAAAATTAGTAGACCCAAACAAAGGATATATTTGTATAGTCTTTGGCATGTACATTCCAAATAATAAGTAGAATTCTCACAGTAGGCATTTTAGAAAAAAAAAATAAAACTTTCCAGGGTGCATTCTCTTTTTTGCTAACAGCACCACTAATTCCTTTGAGGTGCAAATTCTCCCCTATTTTCCAAGCATTTGGTTCAAGCTAAGCCACAGCTGCTCCAAGGTAGAAGCATGGCCAATCAGAGCATGTATAATAGACTTTGATATTGTTCCCAGCTCCAATCTTAATCCTACTCCTAACTACCACAAGAGTATTTTTTGTAATAGTATTTGAGGTGCTGCCCTAAATGTAGAATACACTAGGGCTGAAAGAAATCACTATCTAGAGTTATAAGTCTAGGAAACCAGAAAAATTATTCCATTTGTAGTGAGAGAAATGTCAGTAAGTGAAGAACATTTGGAAAAGAACATGAAGAATTCAATTTTAGATAATGAGATTTAATTTAAAATAATACTTATTATTTCTTTTTGATTATGAAAGTAATGTCTGGTCTTGTAGATAATTTTGAATATGGGGGAGATGGAAGGAGACATTTAAAGTAACCCTGTTAACATTTTGATATATTTCCTTCCAAGGTTTTTTTCTTCTCACACATAAATATGTAAAATCAAAGTATATTTTATCCACATTTTTGGATCCTGTTATTTCATTTAATGCTATAATTGAGTATTCCAATGTAAAAAAAATTGACTATAGTATTCATAATGTCTACATATATATATACAAGTTAAAATTTATGTAACTCATCACTTATTCCAGACCTCTTACTATCTTTTAAGTTACAAACATAACTTTAAGAATATTTATATTGAAACCTGATATACATCTAATAATTTCTTAGGATAAGTCTAAAAACAGAATTATGGGGCGACATAAAGTGTGAACTACTTTAAAGGAATATAGAGATGCACAATGACTTTCAAATTATGTTCCCATAAACTAATGCCTGAATAGGCTGTAGTTTGTTATTCTTATTCTATTCTCACCAGAGAATCTTATTCCAAATGTCATAGGTGGGGCCCATGTTTCTGTGTTTTTGTTTTTTAAGATTGTGGGATTCCAAATATATAGTCACTTTGGGAAACAGTGGTGAAACGTGCACATCATTAATAAAATTAGAAAGAGGTATATGAAGCTGGACTTTACACTTCACTAGACGTGAGAACTTGGAGAGCTCTACTAACCATAAACTAAACTTCAATGTTATCATCACAAAAGTAGGGGATGATAATAGATTTTACCTCTTAGCATTTTAAGCTAATCAAGTGAAATGATGCTTTTCAAGTGTTGCACAGGGCCAGGCACACTTAACCAATGTTAAATAAATTAACAAATTAATGTCCAAAAGGTTATATTCATTTAAATTCTGGTAGAAGCACATAAGGATAGCTGTGAAAATTACTATTTAAATTTTGACTACTTCCATAGGTTAAAACGCCATTTTATTATTGGTTTTATTTGCATGTATTTGGTATCTGCTGAGCTGACATTCTTCATATACTGTTGCCACTTGTAAATATTCCATACACAGTTTTAGCAGTTACAATTTTTGCATAGTGATGTTAATGTTTATTAATCTATTAAGTATTTCTTATACAAAATATTAATTACCTATAATATCTGTGATAGAGTGTTAAAGGGCAGTCTAAATATTTTTATGAATTCATATAATATTTTTGCTGTTAATTCTATTTCATCGGTACTTTGTCTCAAGGGAGGTCTTTTATGTAAAATGACTGGCAACAATAAAAGCATGGAATGCCTTTATTCTCTAATACTAAACATTTTCCTAAAAATACAGGGGTGTCTGTGTGTATATCAGATGATTATGGAAACCTGTAAGCTCCATTGTGAAGTCTCTAGTGTAACAGCCTAACGGTAAGCTTTCTGTCGGGAGACATGACAAGCAGAAAAATCAGCATTCTGAGTTTTCTTCTGAACAAGGCGGCCACTGTAAAGCAGAAGGTCAGCACAGTGGTGTCTGCACCAACTAAGCTGAGAATCAAGGCCCAACACATGTAGAGAAAACGCAGCCAGAAAGGGGGTTTTACTTTTGAAGACGAAGCATGACTTTTCTGAGACGGAAGAAAAAGAAAAAAAAAACCTCTAAAAACTACTAAATAAATGAAATATTCATAGGAGAGACTCAGGAGGATATTACGTCTACCGGACAACAGCAAATAGTTAAGAAAATGAAAACACGGGAGCTACGTGAAGACAAGAGATTGGAAAATCACCACCACAATTTGCTTAACAAAAAAACGTAGCCGAACAGCCGCGCTTCACATTGGATGGAGCAGACAAACAAATTGAGATAAAAACAAACCCAAAGTAACAATTTCAGGTAGATAAAGAAGTGAAAAATCGAGAAAGGAACACCAGGGGCGCCTCACCAGGTCCTGCGTCAGGTGTGTGAGGACGAGCCTCCTGCTCCGCTCTCAGGTGAGTGAGGACTAGCCGCGCCGCGCTGCATGCCGGGAGCTGTGGGCGGGGCTTTAGCACCTGTTCTCTAGGTCTGCGCTCCCTTGCTTATCTCTGTGGCCCTGATCTAATTGAACCAAGCAGGCAAGTGTTAAAGACACCAACATACACCAAAGGAGGACTGGTGATGACTCAGGGGGGCAATGTTCACCTGCAAGGCAAGGCGCAAAGTCTTAGAAGAATCCCACTCTGCCATCACGTTATCTAGATTTCTAGCCTCCAAAATTGTGAGAAAATGTCTGTTGTTCAAGTTACCCACCGTGATACTGTTATGACAGTCCCAGAAAACTAATCCGAAATGGAGTATGAAAGCATAGAATCTTGGTTCGTTACCCCCCTAAATTCCCAAACCTTTTATTTTTTGTTTTTTACAATTAAGAAGCGAGAGCTGGGGCCTCCTTGGTGGCGCCGCGGTTGAGCGCAGCGCTGTGAAGCTGTCTGTGGCCGGAGAGGGTCCCACATGGCGTGGCAGACCTCTCCTGTCTCGCCTGCTGCTCCCCTTGGAGTGTATTTCGATCCGTCTGCCTGTTCTGCTCCCAGGTCTGTCTCTGGTGAATCCTCTCACCCTCCCGCGCCTCTGACCTGTACCCTGTTTCTTGTATAAATAAATAAATCTTTTAAAAAAAGAAGAGGAAGAAATGATAACCGGGGCCTCCCTGGTGGCACAGGGGTTAAGCACTGCACTATGAGGCAATCCAGAGCCTCTGCAGCAGGAGTTCGATCCCCCGCTGGCCAGGGAGCAACCCATATGGCGCAGCAGACCTCTCCTGACTCGCCCGCTGCTCCCTTCAGCAGTGTACTTGGGTCAATTTGCCTGTTTGTTCCCCGCTCTGTCTCTGGTGAATCCTGTCACCTGCCCCCCCCCCATCTCTGGCCTGTAGGCCAGCTCTTGTATGCATAAATAAATAAATCTTAAAGAAAAAAAGAAGTTATAGCCATGCCCCAGGTCAGACCAGAGATCAGAAGAAGAGATTCAGATCAACAGATCAGAGAGGTTGGCCCTAAGAGTCTCAGAAAGAAGCTTAGAGTCACTCTCTTTGCCATATTGAACAATTGTTCCCTGCTCTATTTTTCAATCTTGAATTGTGTTCAGATATGTGCAATCTAGCACACCAGGAATAGAGTTGTTATGCACAGGTTTAGCACATTTGAAACACAAACAATTTTAAAATTCTGAGGTTGAAGAATAGCCCCATTCTATTGTTAAGAACCTGAAGAAAATAACAGATACCTTCAAAGAAATTTAAATTCACACAATGAAAACCCTCATCCCACTGTCACAATTAAAGCAATTAAAAAAAAAGTGAAAATTCCAAAGCTATACTGCTGTTTTTTTGTTTTGTTTTGTTTTTTAAGATTTATTTATTTATGTATACAAGAGCTGGGGTACAGGCCAGAGATGGGGATGGGGGATAGGAAGGGGGTGAGAGGACCCACAAGAGACAGAATGGGGAACAGAACAGGCAGACTCACTTCTGAGGGGAGCAGCAGGCGAGACAGGAGAAGTCTGCTTTGCCATCTGGGTTTCTCCCTGGCAGCCGGGATTGAACTGGTGGCACAGAGGCCGCAGACTGCCCCACAGTGCCGTGCCTAACCCCTTGCGCCACCAGGGAGGCCCTATACCGCTGTTTCATTTGGTCAGAAATATGAAAGTCTAAAAGTATAAACTCCCCTTTTACATAAGTTTTGTGAGATTCCCAATAGTCTCAGATACATTTTATGATAGCATTTATAATTAAAATAAATGAAAATAGCCATTTTGTTATAAACTGTCATAGACTGTGGAATTAAATCTCTGGTGTTTGAATCATGAACAGGTAACTTACTAATGGTACAATATTTTGTGAAATACTTTCGTTTTCTGGCTTTCAATGTTTTCAACATGCATATAAGAATAATAATGCAGGGCCTCCCCACTGGCACAGGCAGTTGAGCACAGCGCTGTGAAGCTGTCTGAAGCCTCTGCAGTGCGGGTTCGATCCCAGCCAGCCAGGGAGATACCCACATGGTGTGGCAGACCTCTCTCGCCCGCTGCTCCCCTCAGCAGTATATTTCAGTCAGTCTGCCTGTTCTGTTCCCTGCTCTGTCACTGGTGAATCCTCTCACACTCCTGCACATCTGGCCTGTACCCTGGTTCTTGCATAAATAATCTTTAAAAAAAAGAATAATAATGCAAACTATCCATGATGTCATAAAGATCAAATAAGATACTTTGTGAGAAACCTTGCATTAACTGTAAGGCATGCCATTAGAAATAAAATTCTTGCTATTATTGTTTTAAACTTATCCTTCATTAAGTTAAAAAGGTGGCCTTAAGTGACAAAACTTCTCCTTTTCAGATATTCTAGAATCTCATCTACAATCATGTGGGTTAGTGACTGTTAATCTTTGCCACACTATGTTCGAACAAGTTTGCAACAAAAACCCCAATTCTCACCATTTCCAATACCTCAGATAGTCCACATTTTGCTTCTCACTATATTTTTAAAAATAGGTAGTAGGTAGTAGGAAGCAATGCTATTTTGGCTTGCTGTAGCCAGAATTGTACAGTAAAAGATAGACACTAATCATACCCATCCATCACAGGTCAAAATAAGGAAGACTTAAAGAATGGCTAACTTTCTCAGGGTGTGTCCAATTAAACATGGCAAAAAAAATCAGTGGAACAAAACAGAATTTGTCTTTAAAAAAGAAAGTTGTCTTTTCAAAAGAGGGGAAAAGTTTATAATATTTATCTGAGAAAGGTGATAATTATTATTATAAATTGCACTTAAAGTTTGGGATTTTATGGTTGAAGCTCCAGGTACCCACCCTTACAAATTTGAAGCTTCTTATTCTTTTGAGTAGATATGGTATACCACTTTCCTTGAACTTAATGATCTAGGTTTTCTAAGCTTTAATATTTATGATGCTATATAAAGGCTGTATACCTGACATTTCCAGGGCCATTTTTTTTTGCAAATGGTCTTAACCCCGCCTCTAAATTTGCAAACACAAATTATTTGGGCAAACATTTCTGGTAGTTAGATAAAAATGCAGTGTTTGAGGATATTATTTGATGCACACAATTTTAGAAGCCATGCTGGAAGAAGGTAAAGTACCCCTCCCTTAAAAAATTTTTTTTGACAACTTGGAAAATTTAGTCATAAAAAGTTTTTATCTAAAATAGGAAAAAAGCAGGCTAGACTCTAGACATAGTCTGTATGACTTCAAATCTTCATTCAAGTTATTATTTGCAATTAACTTCATAAAAAAGGGCCTCCCTTGTGGAGCAGGTGTTAAAGTCCAAGCACTCACAAGCTATAGTCAGCCACTGCATCCTGAGTTCAATCCCTGGCCAAGGAGGTAACCCACACAGCAAGGCAGAACTCTTCTGTCTCACCCGCTGCTCCCCTCAGTAGATATTTCAGTAGATCTACCTGTTCTGCTCCCCATTCTGTCTCTGCAGAATTCTCTAACCCCCTCCTAAGACTCTGGCCTGTACCCCAGTTCTTGTAATGCATAAATAAATAAAAATAATTCTTAAAAAAAAGATGATATATCATTTCTTTCCTCAGAATTTGGCTCCCTTGTCTCATTCCCCATATTATACATTATAGAGTAAAATACCAAAACTAACCAAGGTATTTACAAGAATCAAAAAATAAAAGGGGATGCTCTTTCCCCTCCTAGGAGCTTGAATGGAGGGTTCAGGCTGAGGGAAGTAGTTTTTCCTTGATCACCTAGCCAAACATTCTATTCATCTCTTTCAAATGCACCCATTTAGCATCAGCTTAATATAGTCACCAGGTTTCTTTCCAACTTCTAGTAATGAAATCAATATAAAAATGGAATTTTCCAGGCTGCATTTAGTTTAATTCTGATTTTCCTTTATTTGTGTTTTTAAAATATCTTTTCTAAAGCTCTATGAGTGGTCTTCCCAAAGTGTAAGTGCCTGACTGATTGACAGATTATTTTACAACTAGTGCTTATTATTCCTTTTTATTAAAAGCTGAGTGGCTTTTAGAGTAAAAACAATAGGGTGAACAAAAGGTCTTTGATTCACTTATTTTAAATAGAAAATTGGAGAGGAAAAGTTATAAAGTCAGTGGTTTTGACAGTATATGCATTTCTTACATCATATATTAATTGGCAGTCAAACTGTAACTAGTGGACATACAATGCAAAAGGAAAAAGGTAAAGATGTATTGAGGGATTTGAAAGGTATGCAGTGGGGAAAAAATTCAATCTTTTTCAGTTCTTATATAAATGAGTTTTAAATACAAAACTAAAATAAATAGTATGAAGGAATTGTGACTCTATATACATTTCTGAGTCTGTGGGAATTAGTTTCATAAGAGAATGGCAGTGCTACTCTCTCCTTCACAGTTTTTATATATATTTTTATTTTTTCCTTTAAGAAGAGTTGAATTTTTTTTAAACTTATAAAAGGTAGGGGATCATCCCTAAATTTTGTTGATATCCTTTGTCCTATATCACACATATAAACTTTCATAGTATAATTCCTGTTTTATTTACACTTCATGGACATTTGGGGGGAAAGTTGGTAAAGTTTCTTATTGTAATCCCCCAGGGAACAAGTAAAACCTATCAACTATTCTGTTCTTAATGGGTTAGCATTAAACACTTTCATAGTATTGAAAAATATACCCATAACTTTTAATAAAAGTAAAGAAGACAATAAATTGACAACTTTAAGCAAGAGATGTACCTGAGTTAAACATATTTTTAAATCATTAATCCTTTGGGAAAAAATTTGATTACCTGATATGGATAGCAACCTAGAACTAAAGAATCAGATATAATCTGGAACCATTAAGTTTATGATGCTTCATTTCCATCTGAAGTTTGCTAATCAGCAATACATTGAAACATAAGACAGATGGACAAATTAATTAAATTATGCTGCAATTTGCAGATCATTTGTATTTCATAGTTATGCAACTATGGGCAAGGGCAACTGTTCCGTGAAGGCAAGGCTGTTTCTTCCTATGTTTAAAAAAAAATATTTATTTATTTATGCATACAAGATTTGGGGTACAGGCCAGAGGTGTGGGGCGTGAGAAGATTCACCAGAGACAGAGTGGGGAACAGAACAGGTGTATCAATTGAAATACACTGCTGAGGGGAGCAGTAGGTAAGACAGGAGAGGTCTGTTGTGCCACATGGGTTGCTCCCTGGCTAGCCAGGGGATCGAACTCGTGTGCTGCAAAGGTTGAGGAGAGCTTCATAGATTTGCATCTTAACCCTTTGTGCCACCAGGGAGGCCCTTCCTACGTATCTTTACATGAATTATCATGTCAAGGTTAGTAATAAAGCTAGAGAAAAGTTTAGTACAGTTGCTGCTCATTATGTTAGTCTTATAAGTGGGCTCAGAAAATTACTTGGGCAATTGGGCTAACTGCTTATAACAGGTGTGTCTAAATCTATATCAACCACATATAGCAAACCTTCCATAAAACATCAAATAATACGCATGACCAAATGGAGTCAGTGGGCAAGAATAGGGAATCCATAAGTAGTAATATGAATGTCATTTATGTTTTGTTTTGTTTTTTTATAGTCCTTCAAGAAACTGCTTTTAACCCCATGGTTGCCTGTGTTTTTTTAAAATGGGGAAGAAGAATTTGTGATAAATTGTAGCCTTGAAGAAGACTGATTAGAACTCCAAATTTAGGTGATACTGCTGAGTTCTTGAAATTGACTGAGGGAAACTGTTAAATGTTTGGCCTAGAAATAGAAAGCATATTACATAAATTGAGGTCACAGCACTGAGTTAAGCATTTGCAGGAAGCAAAAACAAAGGAGCACACCATTCTAAAGTTAGTCTTTTAGAACTTTTACACTTTCCCTTTTTTCTTGATTTTGGATATAGGAAGAATTTACTAAAAAGACAGTTAAACAAAACAATTTCCTCCTTTTGCAGAGGAGCTGTTATTCATTATTGGTGGTACCAAGATTGTAAAATGGCACCACTACCTTTGGAAAAACTATTCAACAGGTTTTAGTAAAAGTTAAATATTGATATGCCTATTCTGTGGTATAGCAACTCCCATGCTAGGTAGTACATCCCAATGGAATGAGAGCTGTGTTCACACCTATATACAAAGACTTGGACAAAAAGTCTTCATAGAAGTTCTAGTCATTATAGGAAAAACCACTGGCAACAAACCCAAATGTCCCTCAATAGAAGAATGAATAATAATATCACAAATACATCTTAATGTTTATGGTTCAAATTAACAATATTAAATCTATTTAATAAGTAAAAAAAGTCTCACACAACACAGATGTATTTGGTGTGAGAGAAGACAGACAGAATGAGTACATAATATATATTTCTACTTATATGAAGTTTAGGAATAGGCAAAAACAATTCAATGGTGATAGAAATTAGAATAGAACCTATTCTGTGGATTTTTTAAAAAAAGATTTATTTATTTTATACCAGAGCTGGGGTATACAGGCCAGAGGTGCCGGAGGGTGAGAGGATTCACCCAGAGACAGAGCAAGAAGCAGGCAGATGACTGAAATACATGCTGAGGGGAGCAGTGGGCGAGACAGGAGAGGTCTGCCTCACCATGTGGGAATCTCCCTGGCTGACCGGGAGACGAACCCACGCTGCAGAGGCTGCAGACAGCTTCACAGCGCTGCACTCAACCCACTGCGCCACATGGGAGGCCCTTAGAGCCTTTCTGGAGGGAGATTTTTATCTGAGAAGAGGGAATTTTCTGGGCAATGAAAGTATACTAGTCTGCTCTGAGTGGTGGTTACTTGAATGTAAGCATGTATTAAAATTTTCCAAACTATATACTGAAGATTTATTAATTTCATCATAAACGAGTAGAATGTATTTTTAAAAATAAATAAATGAAGATATGGTGAAAAGAACACAGTTTGGAAATTGACCTGGATTCAGAGTCATTGCTCTCATTGAATATTTCTGACTGAGCAATCTATTTAATCTCTTCCAGTCTCAGTTTCTTCATCTGTGAAATAGGGAGTTCCATCTCATAGGCATATTAACCAGATCAAATTATTTAATGGTAGTCAATCAGAAAATATTAGTTCTTGTCATGTCCCTTCTCTCCTGTTTTGACTAATTAGGAGCTGTGGCATGGGTCCTAGCTACTCTTCTTTCTACTATGCCACAAAATAGAGTGGTAGATATGTAACATTTGAGGAGCATTGCTGTAAGAGAGTCCCAATGTGTAATAGCACATTCAAATCTTGAAAAATTATGCAATAAAGAAATATGTTTAACAAGGCTTAAAAACTGATCAAAGAACTGTCTCACAAAGCATGTATCTTGTGAGAAGGAGACAACTGTTATCCCCCCACAAAGATTTTGTTTTAAAGATATTTTGAGAAAGTCAGAAATGTGAAATTTTTAGTACATCTCCCCAATTCTGAAA
>NW_023605329.1:0-25193 GCF_014898055.3 Talpa occidentalis | reverse complement strand
GCCATGCGGCTCCCTGACGGCGAGGTCGGGGCTCGGGCAGGACTGGACAGGCCAGGGTGCCGCTGGGTCGGTGTGTAGTTATGCAACTTGTACAGTATAAATTTCCTGCACAGCCCCAAGGGCCTGAATAAAAAAACAGGAATAGCAAAATAAAATCCAGCACCTAATTTGAGAGCCACAGGAGGCTGCTCCGTCCTTCATGGTGGGGGCTGGGCAGGGCGCCCCAAGGTCAGGGTGCTGCCTCGGAATAGCAGAGATGGAGAATGAGGCTGTGCTGGCAGGCAGACCCCACGCCACGCCACAGCGGGTCTGTCTCAGGGACCAGAGCTGGACACTTAACCTCGGTGGCCATAGGCCGGTTTGGGAAACCACAGTTCTGGTCTGGGAAGTGTGAAGATGCCCAGGAGACTGCAGGGGCAGCGGCACTCGGGCAGAGCCGGGCGACAGAAACCAGTGCCCGCCCCCCTGCTGAATTGCTTGCTGTGTGGCTGCAAGCAAGTTCCTTCGCGTCCCTGAGCGTTGCTTCCTCATTGGCCTGCTGGAGAGTACAACCTGCTTCTTGTAAAGACGGGGCATGTGCAACAGTTTAAAAAAGAGCAAAAGCTTAGTGCCGGAGGACACATGTTCTGACTGTGGTGATGTGGGCTGGCTGGGGGTCTGGGGTGGCTTCCTGGAAGAGGAGCAGCTGGAGCCGAGTCTTAGAAAATGAGTGGATATTAAATGGGTAATTTCAGAAGATCTCCAGGGCCAGATCATGAAGGCTCTTGGATGCAAGTTTCAAGAATTTGGACCAATTCCCTAGGCACTGGGGAGCTGCTGACAGTGTTTGAGGATTGTTGTTCTTAAGAGATGTGCGGGAGGGGGCTGGAGGATGATGGAGGTGGGGAGAAGCTGGAGGGAAGCCCAGGGGCGAAGAGCTGAGGCTGAGCAACGGGTAGGACACAGAGGATACTGGGGCGGGGCATGGAGAGGGGGTGGTAGGGCTGGAATCCGCGCACCCGCTGGAGGATCTTCAGAGCCGAGGCAACCCTCAGTCGCCCAGCAGGGGGCATATGCGTCAAAGGGGTGGAATTAGGTAAACTTTTTGCCAAGGTGTAGTAACTGTTTTTCAGGAGCTGTTCAGTTCGGTCTGTTAGTGGCTATGAAGCAACACTGTTTTTTTTTGTTTTGTTTTGTTTTAAACTTTTTTTTTTTTAATAGAGGCATGTTATTTATTTATTTGTTTGTTTGTTTGCTTTGTTTATACAAGCACTGGGTACAGTCAGAAGCGCGGAGGGTGAGAGAATTCACCAGAGCCAGAGCGGGGAGCAGAACAGGCAGAAGGACCGAAGGACACTGCTGAGGGGAGCAGCGGGCGGCAGAAGAGGTCTGCACGCCATGTGGGACCCTCCTCCGGTGGCCGGGGAGCAGCCGGGGATCGAACCGGTGCCGAAGCAACACTGTTTTGATGCAAGGATTGAATAGCAAGAAACTTGGTTTGCTTCCATCCCCAAATGTTGCACTAGTTAAAATTAAATCAGAATTTTCAGGGGCCTCCCCGGTGGCGCAGCGGTTGAGCGCTGGGTTGCGAAGCTGCCCGCGGCCTCTGCGCCGCCGGTTCGATCCCCGGCTGCTTCCCGGCCACCAGAGGAGGGTCCCGCATGGCGCGCAGACCTCTCCTGCCGCCCGCTGCTCCCCTCAGCAGTGTACTTCGGTCCTTCTGCCTGCTCTGCTCCCCGCTCTGGCTATGGTGAATTCTCTCACCCTCCCGCGCTTCTGACTGTTCCCAGTGCATGTATAAACAAAACAAAGAAAGAAAGAAAGAAAGAAAACATGCCTCTATAAAAAAAAAAAAAAAAAAAAAAAAATCAGAATTTTCAGAATAATTAAGTGTATAGGAAATAAACCTATAGACTTTGTTGGGGTACAAAGGAAGTCATCCTGACCTCCGCTGGTTCTTCTAGGCTGGCAAATAATCAAACCAGCATTAAACAGATTGATAAGAGGGAAAAAAGCTAGTAAGGTTAATAATAACACGAATGCCTCCTGTCTACAGGGGGAGGCAGGCATTGCAGTTACCTGCCCGCGTGACGCCATCTTAAATAGCTGAGACTGAAGGACCTTGGAAGGGGGACAAAAGGAAGGTCAGCGAGGGGGTGCCTGGGAGGCACAGTAGACCGAGATATGCTGATGAAGTTCTGCCTTCGCCAGTGAAAAGAGGTAAAGAGATCAGGTCACCCTAGAGAGTCCCCTACAGAGTTCACAATGTCATACATTTACATAAACCCCCACAGGCTTCAGAGCCCCTCCCAGAAATTAAGCTTTTGCCAAAAAGATGTATTTTGATGTGGCAAAACACACGCAAGTGCGTAAGACCTTTAATGGAAAAGAACTTCATTTTTTAAAAAAATTTATTTTTTATTTATACAAGAGCTGGAGTACAGGCCAGAGGTGTGGGAGGGTGAGAGGACTCCCCAGAGACAGAGTGGGGAGCAGAACAGGCGGATCTACTGAAATACACAGCTGAGGGGAGCAGCGGGCGAGACAGGAGAGGTCTGCTGCGCCCTGTGGGCATCTCCCTGGCCGGCTGGGAATGGAACCACTGCTGCAGAGGCTGCGGACAGCATCCCAGTGCGGCGCTCAACCCGCTGAGCCACCGGGGAGGCCCTGGAAAGGAACTTTAATACAAGTAGTGTGCACTCAAGAGAAGAGAAGGGAAAGAAGAGAGAACAAAGTTTTCACACGAAACACCCCACCCCCTGGAAGGTAAATGTGCAGCCAAACTCGGTTGGCCCAGGGCATGACTGCTGAGGCCTGAGAGCTGCCCCACGTCTAAGGCCCCTCTGGCGGGGACCCACAGGAAGGGGCAGAAGGGGCCAGGCAAGTCTGGGAGGAAAAGAGGAAAAATCAAAATCAAGATAAAGACCGCCACTGTCACCTCCCCACGGGTCTCGCCCACGTCTGTTTCGAGCGTCTCCTCCCATGTCCCCCAGGTCCCTGGCGTCAGCTGAGGACGAGAAGCAAGTGCAGCTCCTTCACACGGCTCTCGGCTCCGCGCGCCTCCTCCTCTCTCCTCAGCCAGCCGGCCCGCCTTCTCTTCCAGGCCTCGCTCAGCCCCACCTGCCCTTGGAGGGAGCCGGGAAGCTGGACTTTCCCCTTCCCTGGGGACCGTCCTGCTACAGGCCACTCTCCTTCCCGTCTTGGGTCATTTTGCAGGAGCCCCAGCTGCCTGTGGGTGAGCCTCTCCTCCCGGCCTCGGGGCCTCTGCACCCCCTGTCTCCACTGCCCGAATTCTCCTCCCTTGATCTCTGCCGCCTGGGCCTCTTTTGCCTTCTTCCATTTTCTTCCAGGCACTGATCGTTATCTGAACTTACCTCAGTGGCTGACTTGTTTTTGTACTTTCTAACCCCCTTACTCCTGGATTATTTCTCCTGGGGCCAGCGGGGCGTCACCTGGCGCCAGTCTGGCAAATAGCAGGCAAGAGAACAGGTAACCGAAGGCAACTACAGGGGAATAAAAAATCTGCCCCCAAAATTTTGTTTTGGCAAAAACTTGATTTCAGGGAGGGGCTCTGAATGCGGGTGGAGGTCGCTTTTAATATGTATACGTGAACTATAAGGGGCGTCTCGGATACCTCACCTCCTCTACTTAAAAGAGGAGGCAGAACTTCCTCTGCACCCTCTTGTTTGCCCAGTCTTCCAGGGTAACCCTCCTAACTGGCCCTCCTCTCTGCCCTAGCCCTGTCTTAGCTAAACTATTTGAGATGGGTCGGAAGACTCATGGGTGAGTCACTCCGTTGGGCTGGGTCGCTCCCTGTGTATGTTGTTAAACTTCTTTTTTGCTTTTTCTCTTATCAACCTGTCTAATGCTTGTTTTCACTTGCCAGTCTGGAAGAGCCCAGCGGGTATGAGATAACTTCCTTTGCACCCTCATGAAGCCAAGTTGTCTCTCTTTTGTGCAGGCCACTGCCCTCTGCCTGAAGCCATAGGGCCTGTGCATCCACCCCAGGCTGAGCTGAAAAGCTCCCGTCAGGTGGCTGTTCCCTGCATGCCTGGGGGGTGTTCATGGTGTTGCCAGGCAAAGGGGCTAACACTGTCACCAAGGGTCACTTGGGAAGCATCTCTGGACCAGGCCAGAGCAGTTGACTCCAGGGGCACTAATGAGCCAGTGTGAGGCCAGACAGAATCAAGAAGATTTAGGGGTGACACTGTGGATGAAGATAAGGCTTTGAGGTGCAGGTGATTCAGGGGACACGACTGGGCAGAGGAAGTGAGGTGGGCTTAGGTTGGCTGCAGGAGGCAGTGCTGCAGGAGAATTCCAGCTCCTGCAAAATGACCCAAGGCCTCTGCTAATGCTGCCTAGGCCTGGGGAGTTCACCCCACACCTGCAGGAGCCCTCCTGAGGAGGGCCCCGGGGTGGTAGAGGGGCTCCTGGAGGGAAAGTTTGGAATCGAGGATTCTACCTGAGCTGGGAATCCTCTTAGCTGAAAGCATGAGCTCATGCAGCCTGATGCCTGGAGCCAGTACCCAGCCCGAGAGGGAGTGTCCTCTTCGCTTGCAGGGTGGGCCAGCCCCACGAGGGCAGGGACTTGCCTAGCTCTGGTGGTATCCCCTGCACCTGCCATGTAGCAGGTGCTCAACAAACTGGATTTCAAAGCCTGACCTCTGGAATCCAAGTGGGTGGAGGGGTCCTGCCCACTTCCTGGCTGTGTCATTTTATGTCTCTTTCACTTGTCTATTTCCTGGCCCCTGTGCGCTGGTGGCCTGGGGATGACAGCCACACCTAGGGGCAGGTAGATCACAGCAGGGCCCACCTGGGCCCACCTGGGCCCGTGCCCTGCTCCTGGTTGCTCTCCTGCTATTCTTAGCAGCACAATCACGTGAAGATCACAAGTCTCTGTGTCCGGGCTGCCTCCTCCGCTCCCACTGTCCCCCGGGCAGGGCCTGCGGAGAGAGCAGCCCAGATGGTGGAGCTGGGTGGGGGAGGGGAGGGACAAGGAAGGGTGGGCTCTGGGCTGGGGTGGAGGCTGAGTCACAGTTCTAAAAGCTAGGGGTGTGTCTCAGTGACCTGACACTCACTTCCGGCAGGGCGGGTGCTAAGGCTCAGGCCTCAGGCCAGGGAGCCCGAACAGAAAGGCTTTGAGAAAGAAAGGAGGCAGGAGGACGGGCGGAAATTTTAACCAGTCTCTGCTGGCTAAATCCTTCCCCCCAGCGCCCCCTCCCCCTGCCCCAGAGCCTTCCCCTTCTGTAGATTCAGCTGAAACCTTCCCACCCATCCCTGCCCCCACCGCTGCCCCGAGACTGCAGCTCTAGCTGTGCCCGGAACCCGGCAGCGCGCCTCCCCGCCCGCCTGCTGGCACCCGGCCCCTTCTGAGGCCGCTTACACACGGTTTCGTTGCCGCTTCAAGCCATCACTGGTGTACCCCCTGCCACTCTCCTTTGCCTGCCCTTGGCATTTCAGGCCTTGCCGACAGTGCCCCCAGGGGTGCCCACGCGCCTGGCCCCTCCCTCCTCCCGCGAACTCGGCCACTTTTCTGCCCCAGCTGCAATAGTGTTCTGGGCCTCCAACATTTTCGTGTAATTCCTCACATATTTCCCCGCATTTCTCACAGGTGCTTTTCCTGTTCTCACTGTTCTATGGCTTGAGGGTTTGTAAACACAGTGATTGCTCCTGGGTATTTACCCAAATGCCTGAGAACTTATGTCCACACAGAAACCTGCACACGAGTGTTTATTTAGCTCTGTTCAGACTTGCCAAACCCTGGAAGCCACGGACATGTCCTTCAGCGACGGCGCGAGGACGCCGCGGCCCGCACAGACCCGGCTCATCTACACCTGGAAGATTAGGTCAGCCCCTGGGGCAGGTGATGGGGTGGGGTGGGCAGGCCTTGCATGGGGTGGGGCTCCGGAATGCGCCAGGCCAGGCCAGGAGGGAAGGCTGCTTCTGCCCCTGGCCTCCCCCCCCCCCCACCGCCCCCAGCGGGGTCTGTAACTCCTCTGAGCCGCTCTGTTCTCATCCCTAAGTTGGGAGTTGGGAGGATAATTCCTGCCTGACAGGGGGTTCCCGGCTCCCTCCAGACGGTTAGGCCTGGGCGTGGTCCTCTATCCTGGGTCCCTGTTGGTCCTGTCAGAAGGGGAGGCTGAGGATCTTTAAAAAGAAAAGTGCACAAGACACAAAGCTGCGGGTGTGAAAATGCAGAGATCTGGAAGAAAGTTGCTGTCTTAAAAAGTGCTGCTGCCTTCGCAAGAGGAGCAGGCCGCCTGGGGTCCTCCTGGAAGAGCTGTCCCTGGGTGTCTGAAGCGGGCATTTCTTCTCTGGGCGGCACGCTGGCAGGTGAAGGGCACACGACAGGAGCCAAAGTAAGTGGGTGGGAGAGGGCGTGGGACAGCGAGGCAGCATGGAGCAGGTGTCTGGAAACTACCTGCGATGCCCACCAGGCTCCGTGGCCAGGGCTCAGGGGCAACCACGGCCTGGGGACACCATGACATGGCCTCTGCTCCCCTCGCCCCTCTCTGTGGGGACTTGGCCAGATGCAGGGTAGTAGGAAGGTCACACTGAAATCAGACAAAAGCTGTGTGACCTTGGACCTTCATTTAACCTTTCTGAGCCTCACATTCCCCAAGTGCCAAGTTTGGGGGGTGGTTTGTGAAGAAGCAGGAGGTGCTGTATAGAAAGCACCTTCTGGAAGCCTGGCACCACGGCTGGGAGAAGCCATTCGCCCCTCGGGCCCTCCCCAGACCCACACCCCAAAGCCTGCCCCAGCACGTGCTCCGTGGTTCATCGACCGTCCGTGACGGAGAGGCGGCAGCCCGGGCCTGGGGCGGCCTGTCTCCGGGTGCCCACTCTGGGCACTGGGCAGGAACGCCATGACCTGTAATTAGCCAGGCTGGGCAGGCAGGTAAACGGGCCCTCCCTGAACCCAAGGGCATTCCCTCCACCTGGGCACGTGCTGCAATCTGAAACCCGGGCCGCTGCTGCACCAGCCACGCAGAGGACCGAGATGTCATGGCAGGAAGGTGTGTTCGAAACCTGCGGAGGGTAGGCGGCCCTGCTCCCCGCACCCCCAGCCGCCCAGGAGTTGCCAGGACCCCAGGACCTGGAGGACGGCTGCTGGGGCGCCCTTGGCCAGGGCTGCATCGGAGTCCCAGAGCCTTGGCCTTAAGCTGTAGAGGGGGTTGTTTGCCCAAGGCCTTTGAGAAGGTGCCCGCTCTCCTGCCCCCCACCTCCCTGCAGCCTACACCCTCACCCACCGCCCCACCACCTGCCGGAAGTGCCCCTGAGTCCCGCTTCTTCTGAGGGTCTGCTGAGACGCCACTCTTCTGAGGGTCTGCTGAGACGCCACTCTTCGGGCGCTCCCCTCCCCTGTGCTGTGTGAGGCCTTGTCCCGACGCTTCTCCAGCGGCCTCCTCTGTCCACGCCCGCGCTGGCCTCGTGAACGTGGAGAATGTGTCTTTTTAGTTTCTGCCGTTTGGTCCCTGTCATGTGTGTTAGCGGGAGAGAGAAGTCGGGTGGGGGAGGAGACAGGGACCGTCAGGAGGCCCAAGTCCCAGAGGCGGCTCTGAGGGCTGGAAAACTCACTGGACCCGCCTGACTTCCCTCCTCTGCACCTGCCATCCTTCCTGCGGGTCTTGGCTTTGATCTCCTGGCCCCACGCGCTTCCTCCTGCAGCCTCGGCCTCTCCCCTCCGGCTCGCTCCCTGCGCTGCTGCCCGCAGACATGCATCACCACCTCTGCCTGCTGCCCGCGGCCCGGGCACCCTCCACTCTGCTGCGCCTTGCCCAGGAAGAACGGAGTATTCCCCTGTCAGAGACGCTTCTGAGCATCGGCCTCGCGCCTCCGCAGCCCCGCCACGCGCTCCACGGCCCCGGATCTCCCATCTGCTGGCCAGACGCGGAGGAGTGACGCGGGCTCCTCCTCACTCAGGGGCTGCTCGCACTGGAGGTGCAGGGGGCCTCTCCCCTCCCTGCGGGGGGCTGTGGGACAGAGGGCGCTGGGATGGACCTCCACTAGGTTGGAGGCTCCCACAGAGGGAGAAGCCAGGAGGTGGTGGGGAGGAGCCGAGGCCGTGGGAGTGGGAACGCAGGCGGCAGGGCGGGGTGCGGGGCCTGGGAGACAGGGAGCAGTGCCCGCATTCCTCTGGTGATAACGCCACGTGTGGGCACTGATCTCAGCCAGACGTCTGCCTCCCCTGAAACTCTCTGCTCTCGGGAGTGGCCCCTCTGGGCTCTGCTCCTCTTCGGTGGGAGTGTGGGTGAGGAGGGGGGAAGGGCCCCCTTTACAGGCCAGGAGGTGGTGCCGGCTCCGGGAGCACCTACTGTGCGCTGGGCACCGGGCTGAGTGCTTTTCAGCCATGTTTGCATTTAATTCCTCAACAGCCACCCCGTCAAGTGTGTGCGCGGGGGAGCGGTATCACCCACCAAGGTGTTACAAAAGGTCCAGGCAGTGTTAGGTCTCCCTGTGATCCCCAAACTTCCTTCCACAGATCTCACATGCACATTGTTGGTGCTCCTTTATTTCATAATTATGTTACAGATGCATCCTAACAGTGTCGCTGTGCAACTTCTTTTATAAGTTCAAGTTCAGAGATTTTTAAAATTTGTTATGACATTTATTATTATCGAGGACAAGGTCATTTTTTAGATGATGCACATTTTAAGACGACTGCAGTTTAAAGTCTTGGCTTCAGTATCCAATTTTATTTTGTATCAGGGCAATCTGGACTCACAGAGCAGCTGCATTCGATAATGTTCTAAAAGGAAATCTTGTCTTACAATCACAGGCTGACCTTCACTTTATCTGATCCAGGAGTCTGCAAAAGGTAAGACGATCCTTGGGAGTCAGGATGGCGTCACCGTTGGCTCCTGGGCCTCCTGGGCGCCTGAATTGCAGGGATTCCAGGAAGCAACAACACCCCAGGGAGCCGAGATCTTTCCAAGTGGTGGAAAATACTTTACAATGTATCACAGAAAGTCTGGGCATTGTTAGGTCTTCATTCAAAGTTTTAAAGCACTTTAATGAGTTTTCTGTTTCATTGTTGACACAGCTCCACTGTACCAACAGCAAGGTTGTAGCCCAGAACCTCCTCTTCCCTCACCCCCACCCCCAGCAGCCTTCCCCAGCCCTGCTTTCAAATAGGGGAAGCATAAGAATTCAAGGTGAATCTGCGGGAAACGGAGTCCTGATGCAGAGCACCCAGGAAAAGAACCCCCGTCCGGAGAGTGGGACTGTTACAGGGCAGCCCCGATATTGAGCGGGTGCCCGGCTGTGGGTCCTCACCCGCGCGCTTACAAGGGACTTATGAACACTCCACTGCAGGACACACGAAAGTTCATAAAAGTTTATTTACAAGGGAAAAGGAAAGAAGGAAAATGGACAACTCAGGGGGAAAATAGGGAAATAAAGTCTTTCATGCGTCCTACCCGATCCGCCGACCTGGAAACCCAAAGTCACTCTCCGAGCTGGCCGGACGCTGCGAGCTGGCGGGAGCCAACATGGGGACCCCCCCAAAGCCCGCGTGTCTGGCTTTTTTTTTTTTTTTTTTTTTTATAGAGGCATGCTTTATTTATTTGTTTGCTGGTTTGTTTGTTTGTTTGTTTATACATGCACTGGTACAGTCAGAAGCGCGGGAGGCGAGAGAATTCACCAGAGCCAGAGCGGGGAGCAGAGCAGGCAGAAGGACCGAAGGACACTGCTGAGGGGAGCAGCGGGCGGCAGGAGAGGTCTGCGCGCCATGTGGGACCCTCCTCTGGTGGCCGGGGAGCAGCCGGGGATCGAACCGGCGCCGCAGAGGCCGCGCGCAGCTTCGCAACCCAGCGCTCAACCGCTGCGCCACCGGGGAGGCCCCCGCGTGTCTGGCTTTATACCCACCTGGCTGCTGAACCCCACCCTCAGGCCCCAGCCACCTTCCCTTGGGTGGGGATGGGATGTGGAGTTCCCAGTGTCTTTGGCTTTGGCCTGGGTGGGGGTGGAGTCCACGAAGCCTGTATGGAATTAGCTTTAGGACAGCCTTTCCCCTAACAGGATCCCAGCCCGCGGACTTGGCGGGAACAGGCTCCCAGGCCCTGGGCGCCCCGGTCTAGTGGAGAGAGGCTCTGGAGAGCAGAGCCGAGGGCTTGCTGGTGCCACTTCACGTGAGCAGACGTGCGCGGGCCAGGATGGAACAGAACGAGACCAAGCGAGACGGGCTGGGTAGCTGCCTGCTAATCATGACACACTTGCAAGGAATTCAGATCTTATACAACTTGGCAGGGAGCTTCGTTCCAAGGTACATCCAGAAATGTCCTCTTCCGGCTGCAGCTGTTATTAGCACTTTGGTGTCTTCAGGATACTGAGTGGTCGCAGAGCACATGCTCTTGGTTTTTTTTTTTTTTTTTAATTACAAAAACTTTTATAAGTTAGCATGTCCCGAGGCACTTTTGCAAAATGGGTAGAGGCCCTTGGGCCCTTGTTAATCAACATCAGTGCCAGATCCCTCCCTACACGCATGGCAGGTGTGAGCTCAAAAATCCTCATTGTTCCCTAAACTCTTGAGTCTCCGATTATCTCCATTTTGCAGCCAAGAGAATTGAGGCCGGATGGCAAGGCAGGGCGACTTAGGGCTCAGGAACATTCCCCACCCACACCCCCACCTTTTCTTCCAGCCTGTGGGGCTCCAGCCAGGAGGATCCCTCCGATGCCTCTGGGTCCTCACTGGACATGGGCAGTGGCGTGCATGGAAGTTGTCCAGATTTGGGGGTGAGGATGTAACAGGGTGGTCCCCAGGAAAGGGGAGGTTCCAGCTTCCCTGCCCCACCCAAGGAAGGGTGGAGCGGAGCAGGAAAGAGAGAAGCGGCAGAAGAGACTGAGGAAGGAAGCAGGATGGAACCAGGAGACCTGGAGGAGGCGCATGGAGCTAGAGACACGTAAAGAAACTGCCTTGTCTTTGGTCGTGGACTGGGTGACACAGATGTGGGTGAGACCCGTGGGGAGGTGACCATGGCAGCTTTATCTTGATGTTGATTTTGCTCTTTCCTTCCGGGCTTGTCTGGTTGTTTGTGACCCTTTGCTGTGGGTCCCCACTGGAAGATGTTTTAGACTTGTGGTAGACTTTGGGCCTTGTTCTGGGCCGATCCCATATGGATGACTTTTACCCACGAGGGACGGGTAACTTTGGGTGCTTCATTTAGAAACTAGACTCTTGCCTTACCTGTATTGTTTCCTAGTTTTATTAAAGTTCCTTCCCATTAAAGTCTCCTATGTTTTGTGTTGATGCGGCGGATGGCAGAACCCATGTAGAATAGGCAGGTTTGTGGGGCTTGGGCTGCCCCTCTCCCTGTCCTATAACAGATTTGGCGTCCAACGTGATTTAGGACAGAGCCATCCGTGGTTAGTCAGCCCCATGGGGAAATTGGGCTTCCCTATGGCACTGGCTACCATAAGCGCAAATGTGATTTTGGTTTCTCCAGTGTGTTTGTTTCATATGTCGATTTGCTGTTGAAAACTGGCTTGGGCTTTGTGAAGATCTGTGTGTCTGTATGTAATTTGTTTGTAGTGACTTGCTAAGACATTTGATTTTGTGGAAACTGTTCTGTGCCAGTTTTACTCAAAAGATTAGGCAGTACATTGGACCATGTGGCCAGATCAAAGATGGCGTCTGAGGCCACTTGGAACTTTTTTTTTTCTTTCTTTTTGTAATCTCTGCTGTCTCATTAGCATTTCTAAAGGCAATAATGGTTCTTCAGTGGTATGTTGCTTTGTCTTTGACTACTTCCTGCCCTGTGTCTGACCGGTTTTGCAAGCCAACTGTGGAGCTTTGGTGTTTTAATTAGCAAATGTATGCCTGGGTGTTAAGGAAAGAGTAGCCTTAAGCAGTAACTGGTAATCGC
The DNA here is from genome assembly GCF_014898055.3 of Talpa occidentalis. Taxonomy (NCBI): domain Eukaryota; kingdom Metazoa; phylum Chordata; class Mammalia; order Eulipotyphla; family Talpidae; genus Talpa; species Talpa occidentalis. Next base: position 13,350 of record NW_023605329.1, on the reverse strand, counting down.
TGGTATTCTTGATGGATTCTTGGAGATAACTTGAATTTTTGCAAAGTCTGGATCAGAAAAATTAACAAGATTTTGTCTGAGTCTGAAAGGATTTGCTGCTGTGAATTTGTCTACACAATTTGTTTTGGGCATGTTTGCCATTTTGAATCCTGAATTTGTTCAATTGTTGGTGTAAGACAAGATTCTAAGTTTCTGCTTCCTACTGAGGAAGGTCTGTTATGGAAAGCACTCTTTAGGGTGCATCATGTAACTGTACCAGGTTTTCATACCTGTGTTGTTGTTGTCCCTCCCTAGTGTGGGGAGTGTAATCTGTGCTTAGATATTTAATCTGCTCTTTCAGCTTCTGTCCCAGAGTGGCTAACAGAAGTAAGGAGATGACTCCTTTTAATTGAAAGTCAATTACTGATAATTTGATTTTGCTTTTTCAGGTTCTATTCCAGGAAACCCAAGGAGTGCCTGCTTGGTGGCTAACAAGAAATGACTCCTTTTGCTTAAAAGTTAACTGTTATTTTTATTCTTTCAGTTGCTGTACAGAATACCCCAGGATTGACTTCTAACAAAAAGTCTTCAACACTGAAAACCCTAATGTGATAAACAAGGTTGTTTAACTCTTGTGATTAATAAAATTTTTCCTTCCTATTTCCAAAGTCTTAGGTTTGTAGGATGACAACCGGAAATTTTTCTGCCAGCAACACTCCACATTTTTTTTTGGACTTTGATATTTTTTTCTGAGCCTATGGAGTAAAACTGCAGTTACATATCATATTCTACGTGGCATAACTAAAAAAAAACTGTCTTTGTCTATATGTTGTATGTCCTTGTGTCTGTCTTGGCCTAGAGAGGTTGAAAAATTGGTATACGTGGTGCCCATAGACGTTGGGAAAAAAAAAAAAGTCTCCAGTTATGATAAAAACAAAAAAGTTATGGTTTGATTGTCAACATTGTGCTGCTGAACTAAGCCGGTGCCTTCATAGAGATTGAATATTGTTGTTTCTGTTAATTTTCTGATATTTATGGCAAAGCTTCCCAAAAATCTAAATTCAAGTACAAATTTGGTAGCCTGTCATTTGGCTGATGCAAGGAAATTTTGTGGAACCTCAGTAGAGCTCCTGAGACACTCCACAAAGTTTCTCCCTTTCCTCCTGGAAAGGCATTACATGAATTTGTTTTATTTGGCTTTTACCTAATGAAGTAAAACTGGAAGGGAAGCATTGTCACTTGGGAAAATGGTAAAACTTTGGTATGTACAAAATGTTAACAGTAGTATCTGGTATGTATGTAAATTGTCAATGGTGATTGTCACCTTGTAATATTGTATAATTCAATTGTTTCACACCTACAGAAATTGTTTCCGGAAATATAGGGAGAAAAGGTCTCAACAGATTCCTATTGATGGAACTGTTGAGAGTAAAAAACTTTCCTACAAAGGACTGAATAGACCTGGAAATACACCTGACATTTACTAAGGTTTCTTTGACATACTGGAACTTTTTTTTATGCATTTCTGTCCTGAATCCACGAAGTTTTTTTTGTTTTGTTTTGTTTTGTTTTGAGTAACCAGGATCTGCAGAAAGGTTGTAATTTTTTTTTCAGCAAAACTAACTTGTCACATTTTCTCTCCCCTTGATACCAACACAGCATACAAATAGTGGTAGTAATTTTTGCTACTTATCTTAGAGTCTGTTTTTGCATAACTTCCATAGGGATTTTGTCTGTTTTAACAAAAAAATTGTTCGTGAGTTTGATTGTGTGGCTTTGTGTGGAGTTCTTCCAAAAAGTTGAAAAAGAGCTGAACCAAGAAGAGGAGAACCTGTTTGCCTTGTTTGTAGGGTTCCAGAGACCTCCAAAGAAGGTGAGGAAGCTTGCCTCCATTGGCAGGACTGGACAACCCCGGCCAACGAAAATGCCCTGGTACCCTCGAGAAGAGGAAAGCCCAGGTGGAGTCTGATGAGACCAACGTTATACCTGAAGCCTACATCGACTGGATGCCACCGGTTCGCTCTGATCCTGTATGGAGTATTTCAACAAAGCCAGCTAAAAATTGCTGTTAGTTATTTCTACCCTGTGATTTTATGCAAAAATAGGAAAAATGGTTTAAAAGTATATTTAGTTTGCAAACTTTTGCTATGCTGTTAAAAGTTTGGGATCAAGGTTGAGAAAATTTGTGTTTTACATCAGTTGAACCATTTTAACATTTTTTCCCTGTGATTTTGATATATTTGCTATCTTGTTTTAGCCAATGCTCCAACTTTTTTTCTTTTGGCTTGGATAATGGACTATTTTTAAGTAATAAAACTGTCATACTGGACATTCATGGACAATGCTGCTGACTAATTGTTGCTTCTCTTACACACATTGGAACCCTGAAAAAAAAGACTGTCTCCTAAAATTACACCATGAAATCTGTGCCACCATAGATATGGTGGAATAAAAATTAAAAGGGGGGATTGTAACAGGGTGGTCCCCAGGAAAGGGGGAGGTTCCAGCTTCCCTGCCCCACCCAAGGAAGGGTGGAGCGGAGCAGGAAGAGGAGAAGCGGCAGAAGAGACTGAGGAAGGAAGCAGGATGGAACCAGGAGACCTGGAGGAGGCGCATGGAGCCTAGAGACACGTAAAGAAACTGCCTTGTCTTTTGGTCGTGGACTGGGTGACACAGATGTGGGTGAGACCCGTGGGGAGGTGACCATGGCAGCTTTTATCTTGATGTTGATTTTGCTCTTTTCCTTCCGGGCTTGTCTGGTTGTTTGTGACCCTTTGCTGTGGGTCCCCACTGGAAGATGTTTTAGACTTGTGGTAGACTTTGGGGCCTTGTTCTGGGCCGATCCCATATGGATGGACTTTTACCCACGAGGGACGGGTAACTTGGGTGCTTCATTTAGAAACTAGACTCTTTGCCTTACCTGTATTGTTTCCTAGTTTAATTAAAGTTCCTTCCCATTAAAGTCTCCTATGTTTTGTGTTGATGCGGCGGATGGCAGAACCCATGTAGAATAGGCAGGTTTGTGGGGCTTGGGCTGCCCCTCTCCCTGTCCTATAACAAGGAGACCACACCCCAGCTGATGACTAGCTCCCCACACAGGATCCAGAGGGGTCCAGAATCCTGGACTGCTTGGCTTGGCTTGTCCTGGTTCACTGTCCATGTTTTCCTTCCCGAGGACTATGAGGAGGCCCACACAACAGGGGACACAGTTCTGAGAGTGTGAGCCCCCTCTGGCCTCTCGCCCCTGCAGCGCAAGGACAGCGCCTGCTGCTTGGCGCCCAAGTCTGGAACAGTCCCTGTGGGCCTCTGTCCCTGCTCCAGGCGGCCTGGCCATCACCCTCAGGTTGCGATGTGGGTCAGGACCGAGTCAGGCTGACCCGGTTTCTAATCCTGGCTCTGCCCTTCACTCTCCTGCCCAGGGGGTTGTGCTCAGTGAAGGCGAGACATTCCTTACTCATCATTGTTTCCCTCTGTAGAGTGAGCTGACCCCCCTCCAGCAAGGCTCCCTGGGGACACCCCTCCCCCCCTGAGCTCCCCCGGAGACACCCCTCCCCCCGCGCCCCCCCACACCCCTCTCCCCGCGCCCCCCGGACACCCCCCCTGAGCTCCCCCGGGACACCCCTCCCCCCGCGCCCCCCAGGACACTCCTCCCCCCGTGCCCCCCGGGACACCCCCCCAGCTCCCCCGGGACACCCCCCCCCGCGCTCCCCCGGGGACACCCCTCCCCCCGCGCCCCCCGGGGGACACGCCTCCCCCCGCGCCCCCCGGGGGACACGCCTCCCCCTGCGCTCGCTCGAACTCAACCGGCTCAGGAGGAACCGATTCCGGGGGTGAGCGACACAGGCCTCTCCGAGCGCCCCAGGAGCGGAAACTCTCCCAAGGCCTCTCTCCCGAGCCCCTCAGGTGCGGCGCGGGCCCGCCCCGGAGGCCGGCGGGGGGCGGGGCCGCGGCCCGCGGGCCGGGAGCGAGTGACCCCGGCCGCCCTCTCCGCCGATTAAGTAGCTTCCCCCTGATGGACAGGGGGAGCGGCCAGTGGCGCCCGGGAAGGCGCCTGTTGAGCCGCCCAGGAGGCTCCGCCTCTTCGCCCGCTTGGCCCAATCACAAGCGCCAGAAGGGCCGGGGGCGGGGCCCGGGCCCCGCAGCCAATGGGGCGAGCCCAGCGGCGCGGGGGGCGGGCGGGGCGGGGCGCGGCGGGCGGCGCGGCCGGAGCGGGGCCGGGGCCGGGGCGAGGCCGGAGCCGCAGCCGGGGCCGGAGACGCGGTCGCGGCCGGAGCGGAGGCGGCGCGCGGCGGGCGGGAGGCGAGCGGCGGCCGAGGCCGAGGTGAGGGGCGCGCCGCGACGGTTGGGGCGCTGGGCGGCCGGGCCCGCGCCTGTCGGGCCCCGCGGTCCGCGCCCCGGGCCGCCGCGGAGCCCGGCGCCCGGAGGGTGTGTCCGCGCGGGGCCGCCCGGGGCGGGCCGGGGTGCGCGGGGGCGGGGGCGGGGTGCGGGCGGGCCGGGCGCGAGCGGACGCCTCCGGGGTCGGGGCCCGCCGGGGAGAGGAGCCGGAGCGGGGCCCGGTGTTTTGGGGGCGACCTCTGGAGAGGCTTGGGGGAGCCGGCATCGGCGCTGGGGGAAGCCGGGAAGCCGGGGTGCAGCGGGTCCCGGGGGTCGGGGGGCCGGCGGGGAGCCTGGAGAGGTGGCAGGACCCGGCAGAGGCCCCTGGTGGCCCGACGGTCCCCTCCGCACCCCCAGCCTCTCCTGGCGCTCGGTGGGGCGCGCTGGGGGAATCGCCGCCCCCGGGAGCAGAGAGGCTGGGGTGCCCGCCTGTCTGACCCCGGAGTTTCCCCGCATTGCCATGGCTTCACGGAAACGTGGGCGCCCTCCCTCCTCGGCCGCCCGCGGCGACGGCAGAGGGCCCCGGCTTGCGAGGTAGTGATTGGTGCAGCTGAGTTTCAGTGGGTTGTGGGGTACTGGCTCCCCCTGAGAGGCCTGTCCCCAGTGGGCACTGGTCAGGGGGGCAGGCGCCGTGCCCTTGGGGCCCACACAGCTGCCCCCCAGGAGGCGCCTGCGGAGAGGTGCCTGGGGTGGGGTGTGTGCCCCTGGTGGGTGTGTGCCCCTGGGTCACGCGGCCTCCTTTGCACGGTTGTCCCGTGTTCTGTGGGTGAGGCGGCTCCGCTACTGTTTAACCAAGCACTGCCCGGCTGTCCTGAGGAAAACCAGCAAGGAATTTAGACCAGAGCTGCCCTGGGCGGTGACCGTTCCTCCCTCCACGCTTATCCCAACATGCCCTCCCTCTGTTGGAACCCTCCCGGCCGTGCCCGGCTGGCGCCCAGGCAAGGGGACCCACCAGGTGGGCTCCGCTGGGTGCCAGCCCCCCTGTTTTTTGCCTCAAATGTTCTCAGGGCTCTCGACCCACAAGCCTGCCCGCACCTCCTCGAGGCCCTGGACGGAGCCGGTGCAACTTGGGTTTCTCTCTCGACACACGTGAAACTCTTCGGCGAGCCTTAAACTGAACTCTGGAGGCTGGCAGTCTCCTTGGTGAGCTTCTGCTGGGTGAGATATGAGGCCACCACATCAGAAGCTTTCCTGTGTTCAAGATAATTGTCTTGAGGCCTTAAACTGGCCGCTTGGCTGCTGATAATGATTCCTGGGAAAGCGCCGCCGCACAGAGGAGTAGATGTGTGATTAGGGCTGCGCTCTGTTCACTTTTGGGGAGAAGAATAAAAACTCGTTTGAATGGAAATGTCATTCTTAGCTCGTCCTGTTTGGGAACTGGAAGTTTATTACTTGTAGTCACTGGTGTAGAGGAGGCTGTGATGCTTCCACCACCTGCCAAGAGGGATGTGCAAGATCCCAGCCTAGGCCGCTGCTGGGGTAAGCCTGGCCTCCCCCCGCCCTGACACTCAGTCCGACCCCTCGGCCAGGTCAGCCGGGGTGGGAGTGGAGCAGCCGTCTTCCTTCTGTGTGCTTGCAAGTCTGCAGACAGAGCTAGGGGCGGAATGCTCAGGCTTCCTGCTCTGACAGGATCACCAGCTGATTCCAGGAAGCCGTGGAACATCAAAAGACTGAGAGATTCCCTAATAATAGTAGTGGGGCCTGGAGATCTGGGTGGTGGTTATCAAGTGCTCCCTGGCCACCCTCACCTGCACGCCCAGCTGCCTTGCCTGCCTTATCTGCCATCAGATTGCAATGGTGGCTTTCCAGCGGCCACCCTGTAGATTAGGGGTAATGACCACAGTCACGCAGCCATAGTGCTGGCACAGTTTTTTTCCAATGAGGTTGCTCGGAACTGCAGCTGCATACCTGAAGGCAAAGCAGTGAACCCTCCTGAGGAAGTCAGTTTGCATTCCACAGGCGGAGCCCCTCCTTTATGGTCCCACCAGGGAGTCTTCACATACCTGAGAGCTGGTTCCTGGTGGTCCCTGGATGACTGTGTGCAAGGAATTCCTTCAGATTTTTAGCTTTCAGATCATTGGCCCTGTCTGCTGACGAAATAGTCTGAAAAGGAGAGTTCTCAGATAGTCTGTGTAATGTGGCATTCTTGGCACATGTGTAGTTCCAAAGGTAACTTTGCTTTTGAGTTACAAAAGCAACCTTTCCTGAGGAACAATGACTTATCTAAGAGCCTGAGATTTGGTATTTCGATTAAAAACATGCATTGGAGAAAACCAAAATTAGCCTTTATTTATTTATTTTAAAAGATTTATTTATTTATGCATTCATGAACCGGGGTACAGGCCAGAGGTGTGGGGGTGGGCGAGAGAGGATTCACCAGAAACAGAGTGTGAAACAGAACAGGCAGATTGACTGAAACACACTGCTGAGGGGAGCAGCGGGAGACAGAGAGGTCTGCTGCGCCCTGTGGGTCACCTCCCTGGCCGGGGATCGAACTCGTGCTGCAGAGGCTGCGGATAGCTTCATAAGTTGCGTCTTACCCCCTTGCATTACCAGGGAGGCCCCAAAATTAGCCTTTAAAATGGATGTTTCGGGCCTCCCTGGTGGCCAGGGGTTGAGCGCTGGGTTGCAAAGGTGCCAGCAGCCTCTGCAGCGCCGGTTCGATCCCCGAGGGTCCCACATGGCGCGCAGACCTCTCCTGCCGCCCGCTGCTCCCCTCAGCAGTGTCCTTCGGTCCCTCTGCCTGTTCTACTCTCTGCTTTGGCTCAGGTGAATTCTCTCATCCTCCCGTGCCTCTGACTCTACCCAGTGCTTGTCTAAATAAATAAATCAATCTTAAAAAAAAAAAATGGATGTTTCACCTTGTATTTATTCCATGATTGCATGTTTGTGTTTGATGAACAGCATGTCATCTTGTGGAGTAAGATCTTTGTTTTTTTCCCCTAAAATGAAATAGATTTGATGTATAATAATTTAATTTTTGAATTAGCCTTAATATTAACAATAATTGGAGTGTTTCCTGGCCCATCCCTGACCTAGTCAGAGAGGAGCTGTAGACACCAGGACTGTGGTGTCTCACCTTGTGGAGGGAAAACAAGCACAGAAACTTGGCTATAACTTCAGAAGTCACACAAGTGGTGGCTTGTCTGACACATTCTGTGGCGACACGAGGTTGATGTGGCTTTCCTCTTCTCCAGAGTGTGGGATGGTGTGTGATGGAGACCAGGAGCCCATGACTCAGGGCCAGCCTCTCGCTGACAGCCCCAAAGACTAAGACCATCTCTTAGGGATTCGGCTCTCATGTGTAACATGAGGGCCTCCAGGGTTCTTAATCTCTTGAGAATCTGCTAAGAAACATGCGCTCCTGCCTGGAAAGCTCACACACGGTCAGCTTCTGAGGTCTGGACCCGGTGAGGAGCTCCATCTGCGGCCCTCTCACCTCTGGCGTTCTGTGATTCTGTTTCCCCAGTCGCCTCGGAGCTAATAATTAATGATGACTTGTGTTTGTGCAGCACAAGCGCCGCCGCACTTCACCTCTCATTTTCTGTCCTCAAAACGTCTCCGAGCAGCATGGGTGGCGATGGGTGTTCCTTTCGCAGTGAAGAAAGGGGTGTGGGCCTGGCCACCACTTTGCTAGGGTCACGTAGCCAGAGGCCCGAGCTGGAGCCAGGACCAGCTTCCCTGCTGCCAGCTTGGGGTTTTTCCATTAGGGTTTGCTTCCTTGGTGGTTGTCCTTCCGAGTTGTGTTTGGCAGTGTACATACCCCAGTAGGTGTCGCTTGCAGGGGAGACTGTTTGTTCACCTGCTGAAAGGACTGTTTTATAGTCTGAATTTGGATCACAAAACACCTCTCTGCCAGACTGTCAAAAGGTTACTTATTTTGTCTTTGCTATTTTTCCTTGCCCTGTTTTTCATGGAGACGCGTTTGTGAGACCTGTGTGTTTGAGCAGACTTGTATAATGTTTATCGATTGGGGTGCGTTGAAATGATTACTTCTCAGTTGCTTAGCACCTGTGAAGTAAATATTAAGTGAAAATTCCAAATGTTTGACTCGTTCCACCCAAATATGTCCTCATGGGTGAGACGTTCCCTGCACACTGGGGGGGCCCTCCCTGGGCCCCAGCCACTGGGCATGTTGAGGGTGGGATGTGGTTTGTGCTGCTTTCGAGACTGTCCAGTGGTGGTTTCTGGCCAGGATCTTAATATTTTAGAGGCTGAATTTTTCAGTTTAGAAGCAGAATTGAAGTCATATACAGAACTCATGTTGTAGAAGAACAAAGCTTGACGTCTTGTAGATCGTGGCTCATTATTGGCGAAAAGAATCATATTAAAGGTGGTTGAATGCTCAGATGGGGAGGGGATGCCGTTCGTATCACTCAAGTGTCCGTGTGTCTGTCCTCCTGTTGCCGTCTGATGCCTTGGGGAGACTATTGGCCTCGCTCTTGTCCAGAGTGGGAAGGGCGCTGGTTCTCTCACTTGTGTAGCACGCCCCGAGGACAGGCGACACCAGCGCACAGCCTCCCCGACACTGAGCCTGACGCCTGTGTCCTGTGTTGGCTTCCTGCGTGAGTGGCTCACTAGACAGGAACTGGTGGTGGCTAGAGGCGGTCAGTGCCTTCTGAACGTTAAACAGTAGAAGCTCTCACAAGGGAAGCCTGGTCCGGAAGTGAGGTGTGGAGGGCAAGGCAGCTCCGTCAGGAGGCAGGCCTAGAGGCAGTCACGTGTCACTGCGACAGCGGCAGACAGGAGTGTGTACAAAGTGGAGCTTGCCCGCAGGACACCGCAGAGCTGACCTCCAGGAGGTGACATTGGAGGGGTTTTGCCAGATCCACAGGCGCGCTCCAGGGCCTGTGTCTGGAAGGAGCACCCCGGGCAGAGGGCGAGTTGTGGAGAGTGTGTGTGGGGGGGTTCGGTGGTTAGCCCCCAGGCTGGGTGACACGCGTGGGTCTGGACTGGCTCCTGGAGGCTGGGGTGCGGCGGGACGCTGTCTCCGGCAGCAGATACAGAGGGCGAGGCTTTGCAGAAGGGAGACCAGCTGAGAGCCGGAGAAGCCGGGAGGGGCCTGGTCCAGGCGGCTATTTTAACAAGCAGCATCCAGGTCCTGGAGACCGCGAGCGCCACGGTGCTCCTGGGGAGCAGTGGCCACGCCAGCAAGAGGGGCTTCCAGAGCGGAACTGGGGCAGTCTCGCTCGGGTTCTTGGCTGGCATCTACTGTTGGCTGGTGATGATGTATCAGCCTGGGTTCTGCGTCTCTTTCCGCGCGCTTTTTGTGCATAAGCCCATGCCGTCCACGCAGAACATTCGCCGCCAGTTCCTGCGGAAGGAGGCCGTCTTGCAGTCGGTGGAGGCGCTAACTTAGATCAGCCACTCAGTCCCCGGTGGAGTCTCACTCCACCTCTAGGTCACTGTGTGGCCTCCCTTGGCCAGAGACCCTGGTGGGACACTGCGGCCCCCTCCTCACACGGTGGGGCAACGGACCCTGAGGCCCAGCACCCGTGCCTGGCCCCTGGGGCTGGCTCAGTAGCTCTGACACCGTTTCAAGTGCAATGTCTACTTACGTGAATTTGCGCATTTAGCTTGGTGTGCCTTTAAAGCGCCCAGGTTAACGTTATGTTATCCAGTTGTGTTGGAAAATCCTTCTAAGATGTGTTATCTTTTTCTTTAGCCAAAATACATTAGTATATTTGGACCCTTGTTGGAGGCTTGGGCTCACAGGGATGCTGCAGGGTTGCCGTGGGTGAGGCCCTGCATCCCTCTCTGAATTTTGAGGGCAACCCTGGCACACGCAGACGTTGCTCCCTTTCGAGTGGCAATTCTGTGCCTGAGTAGGTGACAGGTTCTAGAAAGCCTGACCCCAGGATATATCTAGACCTAGGGCCTCTCAGGATCAGAAGCGTGTGTGATGGTGGCAGGAGCTCGTGCTTAAGCGGCGAAAGAGCAAATTATAAAGTTATGTGTACACGGGTCACAGAGTACACCATTGTTAAATGTGAAAAAATAGACAGAAAGATAGTTGTAGAGTTATAGAAAGCTTTTTCTCATTTTTCAAACTAAGCCATTGGCCTTTTACACTTAGACTTCACATTTACGTGACAACTTGGCTTTGTGATCCAAGTCACTGTGTAGGAAGAGCTGGCCCGTGTCGGCGCTGGAGGGTGGCCGAGGGTCTTGTTGTCTGCACAGCCTTGCTGGTTTGCTCCTTTCTTTATCTTTTAGGTGAGGAAAAGAGGGCCGGGCCCGTGGTTGTGTCTGAGGTTGCTCGGCCAGGGCCCCGCACTGCCTCAGCCCAAGTCTGGAGCTCCCCAGGGCCCAGTGGGGCCCTGTGGGCGACCCTTTGGCCCGCCGAGAGCACTGTGGCTCAGGCTTGACGTTTCTACTGAATTAAGCGAAATTGTATGACTATAAAGTGATGCCCAAACCATAGTTTGTGAACATTTTCATATTTCAAACTACATTTGTGTTCCCCTGCACCCAATTATGTTGTCGCCAGCCCAGTGTGCCAAGTCTGTGGGCTTGAGAGGAACCGCAGGGCAGGCTCCGCTCGCCTGGGGGGGCTCCAGGCCCTCCATCAGCGGGTTTCATAACCGGCGGCTGCGGAGCCCGGGCTTGGCCGCCGGGGTTGGCCGCAGGTAACACAGTGTGGGGAGCACAGCGCGATGCTGCGCAATTAAGGGAGCAGCCGGGACCTCCCCAGCAGTGAGGGCGTCACTCAGGGTGCTGATGGGGGGCTGGGTGCGGGAGGGTACGGGTGTGCCTGGGCCTCACTATCTGGGACAGCCCCTGGGTCCTGGGCTCCCAAGAGACCAGACAGGAAACGTCACATTCCTGCTCCTCTGCTTGCAGGAGATAGCTTGAATTCCACTTTACACACGTGTCCGCCGATGCCCTGGGAGACCCAGTGACCTTCACAAGTTCGGCCTCAGAGCTGACCCTCAGCCGAAGCCAAGTTTGTTCCACTTTATCTTGCTGCCTTGAATAAGTGGATTCTGAGTCATCCACCCTCAAATACGAAAATAATCTTTGAAAGTTAATCTTCCCGCCTCCCAGAAGCGAGGAAACCAGGCGGGCCGTCGTGTGATCGGCTGTTTTAAGGCAGGGTCTCTGCCGCCACCAGCTTGGTGAAGGTAATTGGGAGGTTTGTAATAATTCACGCCCCAGGGCGACAGGGCAGAGAAGGCAGGGGACTCCAGAACTCCCAGCTGAGGTGCGTCCTTGCTGAGCCTGCCTTGGCCTCCTGAAAGGTGTCACCTACTTCCAAGAAGCACTTAGTGGGGGGAGGAACCCATTTCTAGGCGTGTCGTTTTGCGCTGCGCTTCGTGACGTGTCAGGTCTTCCTCCTGGTGGGCGCTGTGCTGGCAGGGGGCGCGCCTGAGCAGGTGAGGGGGCAGGCGCCTGCCTCTGGGCCTGAGGTGCTCCTCGAGTCTGCCCCGGACTTGCTTTCTCTCCTTCTTTTGCTTTCTTGTCTTTTAGGTCTTTGAAAACTTGAAGGTATGGCATAGAGAACAGTTTTCCGAGTCAAGAACTCTGCCCCCTGCGTGGTACCTGTCTCCCCTGCTGTACCTGTGACACTCAGAGGGCTTTAGTGTGCCCCGGAGGTGGTGACTGCCAACTCCTGACCAACTCCTTTGCTCCAAGCATCAGAAAAGGCCAAGGTGTGTGGCCCCTGCCTGTCCCCACAGCAGTTCTTGGAGGCCATTAGCTTGACCGGGGCGACCCTGTCGTAGGGAGATGGGTGCTTGGTCCGAGGTCGTCCAGGGTGAGGCAGGAGCGGATGGGCTGCCCCTGACTGCACCGCCGTCTCCTGTCCACCCCGACCCTGGTAGGATTGTTTTAGACAGATTCACTTACAAATTTTATCAACTATTTTTCGTGTTTTCACCATTGTCTATAAAGATTTTAGTGGTTGCATAATCCTGCTGATGTCATGAGATTAAGACATTCCCTTAATGCTGGACATTTTAGGTTATTTCCACTATTTTTTTTTTTTGCTGTTGTAGATGCATTTGCAGTTTACAATTTCGCTTTTCATCTATGTATTTAGTTCATGGGGGTCAGTCCCCGGAAATAGCAACACTGAGTTCAGAAGAGGGACGTCCCAGAGCGTTGGGCCTGTGGGTCTGTCTGTCTGGTATTTACGGGTGGAGCACTGAGGGATTCGTGCTCTGCTAGGTGCCTTGGCCCGCAGGCCTTCCAAGGATCAGTGAGATAAGAAACTTTTTCTTAAATGAGTCACGTTTCCTTCCTAAATCTCTGGATATCACTTTACTTGAACTCGGAGCCCTGCTTTCATAGACAAGGAGCCGTCTGAAAACACGCCGGGCGCCGGCCCGAGCCAGGCCCTGCACCCCCGCGGCCTGTGCTCGCTCTGCTCCCCCGCTCGTCTCAGGGCGCTCCGGGCCCGGCTCCCTTGAGCGAGTTCTCGCTTTCGCTTCCTCACGGCCAGTGTGCATGTGGGGGGACTTGCCTGCCTGGGTCACAGATCAGGGCACCCAGGGGCACCCGGGCTTTGCTGCTCCCACTCGGTTCATCCCAGAGACAAACATCCCAGGGCAGAGGGGCAGGCTCACGGGCTGGGCGCCCCCTCGCCCGGCAGTGCGTCTCTCGTCTGTTTTCCTGTTCCCTGGTCACCGTGTCCTGCTGTGTCCCTGCGCCAGGCCTGGCTGCCTTTTTCACCTTCCACTGTCCCTTAGGTGTTCCCCCCCTTCAGCCTGGGTGGAGTCCTGTTTTCCTGGCTCGGTTTCCAGGGTCCGTGAGGGGAAATGTGTTCAGCAGGGAGGAAGGGCCCAGGGGAAGCCGGACGGTCGTGTCGCCCACCACCCGCGGGGGCTGCTCCCTGCAGGGCTCCGCTGGGAAGGCGGGCGCTGCGGACAGGACGACACTGCAGTAGGGCCGCACACCCAGGGGGAAACGGGAGGAAATGAGCGCAGACAGCACAGAAGCATAACAAGGTTTGTTCCCAGGCACAGTGGGCTCTGGTGCCAGCTCGGTGGGGTGAGT
>NW_023605328.1:0-47500 GCF_014898055.3 Talpa occidentalis | reverse complement strand
GCCCTCTGCCACCCAGGTTCCTGCTGTTCTGGCTTTGGTGCTCCACACGTCCCCCAAGACGGGGTAACACCTCCCTCAGAGCCAAGGGAGCCTGGAAGACTAGGAAGGGTTAACACTCTTTGTTATCTCTCCTTTTAATCCTCAGATGGGCCAGCGGCTCACGTTGTTCGGATCTGGTAGAGAGAAAGCGTTAACTATTATCTGCTTCTAGCTGACCATCTGCTGTTGCAGAAAATTCAAAACCCTGGAGATCTACTTATATCCACATCGTAAACGAGAAAAGATGTTTTAATTAAGGGAAATCAGGTTAACTTAGCTCTAATTTACAAGCCGCCTGCCTAATGAATTGTCTGGGCTGCTCTCTCTTTGTAGAGAGTAAATCTGAGGATCCTTTCCCTCCGCAGTTCAGACACTAATTAACTAACCAAGAATTTTAGTAGCACACCCGCCTGTCGCCTAATAGTTTTACCTAAAGCCAGCCCGGTCATTGCTTGTACAAATTGCCAATTAAATGTGATTGATATAATGAAATTGGATTGTATTTTTCACTTACCTTCTTCCTTTCCCCCTCAGCCTGCATCATTTTACCCCCTCTGTCAAAGATCGCGGGCTCACGCGTGTGCACAGACGCACCCCATCACAACAAAGCTAAATAGAATCGGGCCCCCCAGCTCGGGCCATCCGGGCTCCAAGCGGTGCCAGCGCCAGGGCTGTGCAAGTTCCTGCTAAACCAACATTTCTATTAGTTGAAGTTAACAGGCATAATCTTGTTTCCAGATATTTATCCACGTACCAAGGGCTGTAGTTACATGTTTGAAGTTAGAGGGGGAAAGTGAAAGATCTAAGCAGCCATTCTAAAAATACATTAACAGTTTCCAAAATCTATATCGCTGCTTAATTAAATATGTTATCCTGTTTATAGGATCTGTGGCTAATTATTTAGAGTCATTTAATCTACTCAATTTGCACGTTAATTAAACAGCATCGGTTTGCAGAGCGCGGCCCGGCGGCTCGGAGGGCAGCAGCGCCGCCTGGCGGGGAGGCTGGCGCAGCCCGCGCGCTCCGGCGCGCAGTTTTGCTGACCGGTCCCCGCGGCGGCCCCGAGTTGGCAGGAGCCGCGGGCCGGGGAGCGGCCGGGGCTGGTGGGGACTCCGGCCACCGACGGGGCTGCGATGCAGCGGAGAAGCGTTTCCAGGCGGCTCTGCAGGAAACTGGCGGGTCGCCCTGCCCCAGCCTTTCAGGAGTCAGCTCTTGGGTTATTTATGGGGAGGCGGGATGATTTTTTTTCCCTCCCTCCCCAGGCGCGGGGAGAAAGTGGCGCAGAGCGCGTGGCAAGGTGGAGGGGTAGGGGGGAGACCTGGGGCGGGGGTAGGAGCGGAGGCAGCCCCGGCGCCCGGCTCGGCTCGCAGGGCGTCCCAGAAGCTTCCCAGCGCCCCGGCTCTGCTCCAGCCCCGGGCGGGCCGAGCCTGGTTAACTGGAAAACGATGGAGCCGCGCCCCGCCCCCGCGGTCGCTGCTTAATTGTTTTCCCTCGCCCGTCCCCATCTGTCCCTCTCCGCCCGTGTGTGTTTTGGCCTTTGTCTCGTTGCCCTGTAGTGACACCCTCTTTCAAAGACCACTTCTGTCGCCCTTCACCGATCTCTTCTGCCCCATTAACCCATCGGCACGAGGCTCGGCAACAAAGGCCTGAAATAGGATAGACGCGCGCGCGCCTCTCCATTGTCCGCAGCGACCCAGCGGCCCGCCGGCTCCGGCCGGCCCGGCCAGCCCGACGGGGCGGGAACGGAGTTGGCCTTGAAAATAAACAGGGGAAGCGGTTCTGGCCGAGCCTGAGTTCCGCCCTAAGTAAACAGGGGGAGCCGGGTCTGCGCGGCCCTCGGCGGGGCGGGAGCAGCAGCTGCGGCGCGGAGCCTGCCGCCCGCCGCCCGCCGCGGGGAGAGCTAATCCCGCCACGGGCCCGAAGTCTCCCTTTGTCCCTCCTTGGACATGAAACTGGCAAGCAGGGAGAAGCCAAAAGCGGCTGAGAGGAGAAAGGCAGGCCCTCTTCTTGGCCCGGTAGACAAAGACCTGTTACTGTGCAGGGGGCTGGGGTGTCTCCTCCAACTGGTTCCATTTTCCATCCTGGGAAAGAGGAAAACCCCCAAGACTCTGCTGGGAACACGACTCTTCTATGGGCACCGAGGCAGCGTGGCCGGCAGACTCCAGCGCCAGACCCAATGACAGGTCTTCCCAAACACAAGGGATAGCACAGGGCCCACCAAGGAGGCTGAAAGGGCCAGGGCTGCCTGCCCAGGCCATCTAATGGTCTCCCCCACCCCTGGACCTTCAGGGAGGCCAGTTTGTGTGGTGTGAGTGTTGAAGCTGGACTCCGGAAATGCTGCCCATGATTCTACTCACCCTCATTGGAGATGAAGGGCTTTCCCTGGAACTTACTGGCAGCCTCGGAAAGGGGGCTGGCATGGGCTCATGTGATGGGCACTCCCCTTGCCACACGTGTCTTTGCAGCCTGTAATCTGTCTTCATGCTTCTGGAGGAATCTCCTCCTCGGGCTGCCTTATACTGATTAGTGTGGTAAGCAGAAGGTGGGCCACAGCCCAAGGGTTGTTCATATAAGCCACCAGAAGGTCACCTTTCATAAACTGGGGTTTGGGGTGACAGCAGGAGCCCTCAAATATCCTGGGCCCTGGGCCCAGTCAGTGCTCAGGTGCTATTAACCAGTGTGACCTTGGAGTCACTCCTCTCATGTTTCACCTAGAACCTGCCTGTGCTGCTTTTTTAGCCAGTGCACACCTATCCTGTGGCTTGGCCAGAGCACTGTGCAGGCCCCGGGAAGCACTGGAGGATGGAGACACCTGTCCTGTCTAGGCAGTCGGGGGTCCAGTTTCTGGCTCTGCCCAAGAGTGCCTTTTTGTGTTTTTACATCCATTACATATTTAAAGAAGGAGCTTGCCAAAATAAATAAATAAAAGGAAAGAAAAGAAAAGGAAACAAGAAAGGACATACTGAGATTGCCCTCCTATGTCAGCTCAGACAGAAACTCTCCAAGTGGGCCTGTCCTCCTCCAGGTCCCATTCTGATCTTAGTGGGCCAGAGCGGTGATTCTGGGGAGCTTTGCCATTTTCTGCTGTTGATCTGATAAAAGGGGTCATCCCTTTGGAGGGCCTGGTGGGTTCCCAAGAGTTCCGAAGGTACATTTAATAGGGCCCTTCATGTCTCCTTTCAGTCTTTTGCCTAAAACCCAAGTCACTGTCCAATTTTGCTTCCATGGGGATTTTATAAGCAATTTTACAATATATGTGAAGCTTAAGTCCTTTATCTGCTTCGGGAACAGTTTAGAATACTAACCCACAGCCAGACACGGAGGTCTTCTGTACTGGGCAATCTACGAGTGTTTAGACACAAGCAAAAGATAACTACAAACTTCAGGCGCAACCGGTGGGACGATCAAGGCCACTCCCTGTGAGCCCTCAGCAGCAGTGAGGACTTACGGTCTCAGTCACTGGAGTCACAACAGTTACAAGAGGCAAGGATGCTTTTTAAAAAGAACTCTATTGAGACAGCACTGACACGCCATCACTCACCCTTTGTAAGTACGCAGTTTAGTGGTGCTAGTGTATCCAGAGTTGTGCCACCATCACCACTAGCTAATTCCAGCACATTTTCATCACCCCCAAAAGAAACCCCATCCCCATTAGTAGTCACTCCCCATCCTCAACCTCCTCCCCCCTCAGCCCCTGGCAACCACTAATCCACTTTCCGTCTCTATGGATTAGGCAAGGATAATTTTGCAAAAAGAAATTCTACCAGTGTGGAAAGGAGTATATAAATGAGGAATAGGGGAGTGAGGCCTGAAAATACTCTCTGTGGATCAACACATTCCTTACGAGACATAAGAGAAAATGTCACCTGGGAACCAGAAGCGGGGAAAGGGTCAGAGATGACAGTTACAGCCCCTTGTCCTCAGTCTGAGCCACAGGTTGAAACATCAGTACTTCCCCCCCCCCCCCACCAGAGTTTACATGCTTTGAAATCGCCCTTGACCCCCTCTGTCATCTCTCCGCATATGTGGGTACAGGGTAGGTCCCCAGCATGGCAGAGACCACAACTTTCCTTTTGGTTCAGCCCCTCCAATCAGAGACCAACACTGGGGCTGGTTGCCGAAGCCCAGTCTTGAGGACACAATTTGCTATCCATGGCCTTTTCTTGTCTGGTGCTTTTGCTAAGCATGAGGTAGATTTTGATGCATTTAAGAGGTTGCTCAGTCCAGAAAATACCGTTTGTCTCCCCTGAGCAAAAACTGTTTTTGAATTTACCCTATTTTTAAAAGCAAATGACCCCGTTCTTTACAAGCCCAAACTCCTAGCAATCACAGCATTGGGTGTCTAATGAGTATTTTCTTGATTTACAGCAGAAATGAGCAGTTATCTGCTAATAACCCCTGAGTCTGAAATTAAAAGGGATAGAGAAAATAAACCAAATTGCCAAGATTGGCTCATGTTAAATAAAGTCATTGTGAAGAGACATATAACAACATTTTCATGCATCAGATCAACGACATGATGGGCTCATCATTTGAGGGTTGTAATTATTTAATACTACTTAGCAGCTGCGGAGTGCTCACCCTATGAACATTTAATAGACTTTTGTTAATTAATTCTCAGCAGAGCCCAGCCGGCTACTTTATACCCAGAGAAACTGAGGCAGGGGTGAGAGGTGACAGAATGGAAGTTTGCACAAGAACCTCTGGCCCTGTGACCTCCCCCCACCCCCCTCCTGCTCCTTAGGATGCAGCGCCCATGCAGCTTCATCAGCTCGCTCCTGCCCAATGATTTGTGGCAGCCAGGGGTTGGCTAAATTGCTCTGCAGAAATTCATAAACAAAGGCATTGTTAAAGGAATTAGGTTCCTGCTGCCTCTGACTCGCCTACAGAGTCAGATGTCAGTCATATTCTACCCACCAGGAGAAAAACAAGAATACTTGAGAATATTTAAGGTAGTATGAACTAAGTTGAAGAGGATAGAAATGGTGAGTTCCAGAGTGCCAGGAGCAGAAGTTTGTGGAGAGAGGCAGCAGGTTTACAGGGAGAAGTGACAATTACACAAGCTGGAATGTATCCCTATGCTCGTGGATGAGGAAGAAGATGGCAGAGGAGACATTTTAGTTTAAATCTTAAACCACCACCAAGAGGAAGGTGTCCTCTTCCTGCCTTCCTTCTGCAATCACCAGGGTATACCAGGTCCCATCGAGAACATGGCAGGTTGCTCTTTGGGCTGACTTTGTCCTCACTGGAGAAAGAGCTTTTATTCCCAGAGACAACCAGCCATGCTCAAGGGGAGTGAGCCTGGGAGACCCAAGGGAACAGGACTTTCATCCCAGAGCCAATCCACCATGGTCAGCCTAGAGGGAGGAGAGAGTTGGCCCTTGCAGAATCCTTCCACTCAACCCACCCTCCGATCGCTTTCAGAACCCTTTGGTATCTTCCCACTGGATCATTCTTGGCTCTGGAATGACCTGCCAGACACTCTGAAATGCCGCTAAGTGTCCTGTGTTCAGAACAGGCCCTCCTGAGACAGGGGCCCAAATCCTTCCTTCTGACTAGTCTAGACAGAGGCTGTGTCACCTGTTTGACTCTGGGGACCCATTAGAAGTGGGAAGCATGCAGCCCAGGGCCTGTGAGAGTGAGGACTAGTGGTCGCTCCTTCTGTGACCATCCACCAGGCCAGGCGCGCTGTGGGAAGTGGCGCATGGGTCCCGAGTAGACCTGGATCGTGGGGCCCAGTGTGTTCCCAGCAGCAGCTGAATGGTGCCCTGCCCAGAGAATGGCTTTTTCACTGAAAAGCTCTCATCACTGCCATCAGATAAATGTGCCCAGGACAGAGGCTGGGCACCATCCTTATTGATATTTTTAGGTGTCGGCTCAGGTAGGGTTTCCAGTCCGGGCAACCAGCCACCTACCCATCCCTTGCCATGAGCAACTTTATCAACAGCTGTTTATGGCATTTTTTCCCCTTAAACTTGCTGGAAATGACCGTCCAGTAGAGGAGAGTGCTTGCTATATGATAGGTGAAAAACTAGACTTCAGAGAAAATGATCACTGTTACAATGCCTTGGAATGGAGACAAGACACAGAAAGAAGCAGGGGGGACACGAGTGCCAGCCAGAAGGTGAAGCCTTGAGGAGAGTCTGCTGAGACCAGGGTACACAAAAGAGAAGATGAGGGAGGCAGTTCACACAGGTGGTGGGAAACCCTCCTGGAAGGAGCAGTGTGGCAGTTCAAGACCAGTCTGGTCAAGCAGTGCAGGAGGTGGTCCCGCTTGCTTCCAGAGCCCAGGGGTCTGAGCCCATGTCCTGGCATATGAGACCCAGCTCTAGGCAAACCATCTATGCCATAAACAACCCACTTCTGGTCAGTACACTCCACCAGGACACAGGATTTAGTGCTTGTGGCTGGAGGGAGTGGCATCCCTGGCACCTGAGGGCTTCTCAGTAAAATGGGCTTAGGAAGGACTCATATTCAGTCCTTTGGGTTATGGGCTGAGGTTTGGGGCAAGCTCCAAGGGGGCAGGGGCTGGCTGAGTGGGGTGCTATAGGGAAGCAGGATTATTGTGATTGGGAACCTAGTACATCATATGGAGAGGGGAGGATCAGGACCAGGCATGAGCTGCGACCGCCCTTCTAGTCAGCGGAGTACATGTGTGGTACTCCCTGGTATATACAGTGTCATTCTGTCTCTGCTTAGACAAGATTGTGGGTTTCTCTGAGTTTTATTCCAGAGAGCGACTTCATCTACAGCTGGTTCTCCTGGGAGCTGCCAAGATTAGCATGGGGGCCAGTCCCAGCTCGCTAGAGAGTGCTTGTCTTTCTTACCCCTCTCCTACAAAGAAGTGAAACCAGTGAGACCTCAGGACTCAGTGTCTCCCAAATTTCAGCTATTTTTTTAAAAAGATTTATTTTATTTATTTATGCATACAAGAACTGGGGTATAGGCCAGAGGTATATTGGGTGAGAGGATTCACCAGAGACAGAGTGGGGAGCAGAACAGGCAGGTCTACTGAAATACACTGCTGAGGGGAGCAGCAGGCAAAACAGGAGAGGTCTACTGCGCCATGTGGGTAGCTCCCTGGACCCCTTGGGAGGCCCCAAATTTCAGCTATTTTTGTTTAATGTATCATAGCCACGTACTATTTACTTCATATTTCTCTTTAAATCTACTTGAAATAGAATCACTTTGAAACTCAGCTTTCTCTAAGACTATATCCACAAAATCAATGGTTTGGCTAGGGGTGGGAGTGGGGCAGTGGTGTTTACTAGGGACAGAGCTTCAGTTGGAGAAGAGGAAGTTCCAAAGATGGCTGGTGGGGGGAATGTGTTTGAGGCCACAGAACCATCCACTTTAAAATGCTTTACCACAATAAAAAAAGAAACAGGAAGAGGAGGGATCATAAAGCTGGTGATGGATACCTGGAGATTCACTAAGTCTCCTGAATTCTGTCCATGATTGAAATTTTCCATAATAATTTTTCAAAGGTTTCTCAGGTTTTCCCTTCAGGTCAGTTGATTTTGTTTGTCTTTACAGAAGGGTGCTCCTCCAGGAACAGGGGTTCAGATCCAGCTGAGCGCGTGATCAGGTCCGGGCTCTGCCTGAGCACACTTCGCTCTGAGCAGCCCTATAAAGTCCAGAGCGGGATGGAACAGGTCTCTGAGGAAACCCTACTGAGGCCTTTGGTTTTTTGTTTAATAGCCTTCTCCCATTCCTTTCATGCTAATGTGCTTGTTCTAAATTAGCCTTTCCTTTCCTATGGTGGGTTCTTTCCCTCACTCTGGAGAGGCAGTGAAGTGAGTGCCTGCGCGCAGGGGTTGCTGGGGCCTCCACAGTGCTTCTCTCGCCTGCCTGCCCCCTTTGGAGAGCAGTGCCCCTGGGGGGCCCACGGGAGTCATTTTACTGCTTTTGGCTCCTCAATGGGTCCTGGAGTCATACCTCTCCCTCCGTCACCCCTATTTGCTCAGCACAGAGCACTCATTTTGAGCCACATTTAAATTCTAGGTCTGGCATTTAGCAAAGAGAGCTGGCCACATTAAAGCCAGCTAAAAACCCTTTCTGTTCTCTATGACTTTCGTGTCCATACTTCCCTCACCTTTCCAAAAACTCTACAGAAGCCAAACCATCCCCATGTTATTTTCCAGCCAGAGGTTGGGCAGCGGAGAGAGAAGTCTGGAGCCCTAGGCTCCGACTCCTTGAGGATGGTGACATTTCCTGAAGATGCTGCCTTTCACACCTGGGCCTTCTTACTCATCTGGAGGAACAAGCTGACAGGAAGCCAGGAAAGGACCCAGAAAAGCCCAGGAGAGTAGCGGCAGAACTTCTAGTCCTTGAAAAATAAGGTCTGTTTTTGTTTTCTCCATGACCAGTGGTTTCCTTCATCCTCTCAGTTCCTGTCACAGTGTTGGAAGGAAGGCCCAGCGGACAAACAACACTGAACTTCTGGGAATCTTAACCAGGGTTGAGTACCACAGAAGGTCAAAAGCGCCCCTTTTTCCTGGGCTTGACGCCGAGCACATCTTGGTTTTCTTAAAAACCCTTCCCCTTCCCATTTTCTCTGTGCATATATCACTGTGTTTTTGACACTTGGCTGTTACAGTTGTCTCTAAGCCTTTTTTGTATTGAATAAAAATATCTGAATAATTTCAAAGAAGCCACCAAACAAGGAGTATTAGTTAAACGTTCAAGAACATTTCCTATGCACAATGAAATGAGAAATGCACTTTAAGGGCATCTTCTCACCTCGCCGGCTAGAGAGGCTGAACAGAGACTGTGTCCCTTTATTGGAGCTTCATGGTCCCTAGCCTCAGCTGTTTTATTAATTTTTTTTATCTACAATTCTAAACTATGATTGCATTTATTAGAACAATAGGGAAGCTTATTGAGGTTGTATTTTTATTAAAATTTCTATTAACTTTTGCTATCAGTGCAGTTGTAGATTAATTAATTTTTACTACTTTTCTAAAGCAAAAAATATTAGAGCTGATCCCAAATTACTTCAAATGTGAAACAAGCCAAATCAGAAAAAGAGCATCTCACAAACGTGAGCTCCAGAAGCACAATTAGACGAGGAAAAAGTTTACTATGGAGAGTGATGTTAGCAAGGCACGATCTGGTGGGGGAAAGTTTCCTCCTCATCTGGCAATGGTATTAGGTGAATTTCTGCCCAAAGAATTCTGCCTCTGTTGGATCTCATATAGAAACCCATGCAGATTTTACTCTTATAATTTACAGCGGTTGGGGAGGCAGGGACAGACAATGTAGCATTCAATGTTTTTGGGTTTTTTTTTAAGGTGACATTCACATCTTAAAGTAAACATCCAACCACCACCTCTGTCCAATATTGACAAAATGCCTTCATACCTCCCCAAGCACCCATCGCTGCACCCATGGCCAAGAGGCCTACGGAGTGAGATTCAAGCTTTCACTTTCCAAAGGAACCCAGTAAGCAGTCATTCTCCATTTCCCCTCCTGCAGGCCCTGACACCCACTAATCTGTGTCTGTGGATTTTCTGTTCTGGAAATTTCATCTAAAGAGAATCATCTAATGGGTGTTCGTGTCTGACTTTTATGTCTGGCTCCTTTCACTGAGCATTGTGTTTTCAAGACTCATTTGCAATGTAGCAGGTGTCAGTGCTTTGCTCCTTTTTATGGCCAAATAATATTTCAGTGTGTATCTACAGCATTCAGCCATTCATCTGTTGATGGTGTTTTGACTGTTGTGAAGAGAACTGCTATAAAATGTGTGTGTATTTGTTTGACTTTGTTTTTCATTCTTTTGGGTGTGTACTTGAAGTGGAATTGCTGGATCATATGCTAATGCTATGTTTACTTTTTTGAGGCACCACCCAACTGATTTCTGCTTAGTGTTTACTAGTGAAATCTATACATGCTGCCGAGGTCAGGGGAAACATGGATTTGAAGTGCAGAGCTGGTGACTGTTGACAATCGGCACTGCCCCAGTAGCCCCAGTAGGCACTGCTCCCCCAAGGAATGCTGTTGGAGAATGCAGATTACTTTGAAGTGCTTGGTGTGGCTTGATATTCCCTGAGACACCACTATGTAGGTCCCAGAATGGGCTTCAGGTCACCCTGTGGATGCTTTCTGGAGAAGTATGAGTATCCTTATAGCCCATCTCTTTTTCTAAACTTGCTTCATTTTTTTTTTTTTTTAAGATTCATTTATTGGGCCTCCCCAGTGACGCAGCGGGTTGAGTGCCGCACTGTGAAGCTGTCCGCAGCCTCTGCAGGGCAGGTTCGATTCCTGGCCAACCAGGGTGATTCCCACATGGCGTGGCAGACCTCTCCGGTCTCTCCCGCTGCTCCCCGCAGCTGTGTATTTCAGTTATCTGCCTGTTCTGCTCACCACTCTGTCTCTGGTGAATCCTCTCATCCCCACATCTCTGGCCTGTATTCCAGCTCTTGTATAAAAATAAATCTTTTTAAAAATCCATTTATTTATACATATAAGAACTGGGGTACAGGCCAGAGGTGTGAGGGGGGGAGGGGAGTGAGAGGATTCACCAGAGACAGAATGGGGAACAGAACAGGCAGACTAACTGAAATACACTGCTGAGGGATTCAGCAGGTGAGTCAGGAGAGGTCTGCTGCACCATGTGGGTAGCTCCCTGGCCGGGGATTGAACTCATGCTGCAGTGGCTGTGGACAGCTTCATAACGTCGCATCTTAACCCCTTGCGCCACCAGGGAGGCCAAAACTTTCTTCATTTTGAACTGAAATATGTTAAAGTCTTCCAATATACCAACTGGAAAAGAAAAAAAATAACAATACACTAGCAAAGGGACAGGTAGAAGGAGAGGTCGAAGGCCCAGCCTGTCTTGCCCCTGGCATGCAGCAGGCACGGGGTGGGGAGCTGTGTTTTACTTCTCTCCATACCCTGAGGAGTGGTACCACCCCTTGTTTTTACAAATCTAGAAGCTGGAGCTGGAGAGCTAGGTGAAATGCCCATCACTAGCTATGGGTGGAAGAGCTGGGTCTGAGCTCAATCTGCCCTTCCTCCCAAATTAGCCAGATTCCCAAAGGAAAGAGAGAAAGAGGGAGGGAAGGAAGGGGGGGAGGGAGGGAGAGGGAAGGAGCACTCTTCTAAGACCTCTCCTGCTCAGAGAGATTGGAGGTCAGGAAATAAGCAGATCTGAAATAACCTTCCCTCTGGGCCTAGGATTTCCCACTGAGAGGGCATGACCACAGCATTCCAGACTTTTCCTGAATGTGTCCATGGGTCCTGGCATTGTGGTTAGCACGTGGCATTATGATTTACTTTCACCTGCCATGACAAGACAGTAACAAACAACATCCTCTTCTAATGATGGAGAAGGAACTCCAGGCCTCTAGCCTGGCTGACCTGAGAAAACTGTACAGCTATTGCCTCCAGGAGATCCAGTGGGATGAACATTAATATGAACAATCAGGGCAACATAAAACCAAACACCACCTGTTTGGAGAAAGGAGTTCACAGTCCTTGGGTTTGTAAAAGCTTCCTCCAAGTGAACTTTAACAAAGATAGAAAGGCATAAGTAATCAATGTGTTAAGGCCTAGTGTTAAAAGTACCAAGCTGATGAGCTTGTGCTAAGCTGCCTCTTCTACCTCTGTTGGACAGTAAAGGGGGCAGGGGAAGCAGAAAGGAAGGTGCAGAGAGGAGCAACACATGGACCGCTTGGTCCTCAGCAGATCCCTGCAGCCCTGCTGTCCCTCCCAGCCAAGCAGAGCAGCCCCGTGTGGAAAGTGCAGCCACTGGGTCAACAATGGGCCTCATGCAGGAGGCACATCTGGCACCCAGGTGTCTGTGCTTCTATCTGGCAGCCAGCCAGCAAGCCAGCAGACAAGGATTCCCTCTCCCCCTTCCTCTGACCTCCCTGCCCCACCCCCACTGCCTGGTGTCACAAGGAAGAATTTGGAATCGTTCATTGCCTGTTAGGTGAAGCTAAACAGCAGAGCGACCAGTCTGAAAGTGTCACTTGGTTTTCAGCCCTCTACCCTCCCTCAACTTGGCCTTCTGCTTGTGCTGAAGTTTCAGTAGAAGGGACTGAAGGGCTTACTTTGCAAGCCTGTTGATTGCCTATTAGAGCATCTAGAAATGGGGTTTCCCGCGGAATTCCAACACCAATGGAACATGGAAGATTTTCTTAGGATCATTGTGAAGAAAGGTTGCTCTTTCAACTCTGCAATTGTCCCCACATTCCAGAACAGAACACTTTCCTCTAGGAGTCTCTGGACTAGGACATGGCTAGGGGAAGGGGGACAGGTGAGAGCCTCCTGGCTAGTAGTGCAGCTGGAAAAAAAAGTTCTGTCAGAGTTGCACTTGTTTCTTTCTCTTCAAATTCACAGACAGTGAATATCATTCTCCACATTTATATAGGTTTTAGAGTTCAGAAAGTATGTTCACTTACTGCGTTTGTGTTTTTTTCTCTCTGGAGAGACAGTCACCCTGAGAGGTGCAATTGCTAGATAACTAATTGCAGAGAATAGACCAGAGGCTACTGAAGGGTGAGTTACTCCTTTGGGCAGGAGATGAGTTGATACCTGTGACCATTACAGAGCCCAGGGCAATGATTTGTCTGTCAAAGCTTGGAAGCATAAATGCAGTTATCAAAATAAGCACCAGCCCATATGCATGGGACCAAAAATAAATTAGGACAGGCCTAAAAGAAATCAGGCTGGCTGCCAACTGAAAATCCAGGAGGCCTAAAAGAGAAGTCTATAAATGTGATCCTATTTGTTTTTATGAGGTCCTCAAGGGAAACATTTTTTTTTAGTGGAATTCCGGGTGTTTGTTCTTGATATTTCTTAAAACTAAATCAAATCAACAAATGTGTATTGTGCCTCTATAATGAGTAAGGTGGTGTACTGGGTGCTGTAATTTGGGGGCAAGGAAGAAAAAGAAGGTTTCAGTGATTACTGTGCATGCAACCTAAGTGGAGTCAGGAGGGGGGAGAAGAGGAATGTGAACTACAAGGCTGATAACGGGAGCTATGAAAATGCTAAGAGCCACAGGGGCTAGTAAGCTGGTCTAACACACCTCGGGCATTCCAGAAGAGAAGAGAGCCAATAGGCAGAGCCGATGCCTGAGAATTTTACAGAACTGATGAAAGATATACATTCTGGGATTCAGAAAACGTAACTCCCAAGCAAGATGCATAAAAATAAATCAACACCTCAACACATGGTAGTGAAAAACCATAGTTTACGGAAGACTGAGAGACAATCTTGCGAGCTGTCATCGACCAAAAAACCTGGCTACCTACCATAGAGTGACGGTGACAGCAGACTTCCCAACTGCATGGGAGAATCAAGATGTACGGAATGGCATCTTCAACATGCTGAGTGAAAGGAAAGATCAAAGCACCACTGTTTACTTCGCTAAACCATCGTAAGGAGCAATAATGACATATGGGCATGTTCAAACGGGAACATTTGCCACTAGCAGACCCTTGGCAAAGGAACTAGGAAAGAAGGAAATTCCAAATGGAAGAAATGACAGTCAAAACACGCTGGTGAAAATAAAAAGGTCAATTGCATGAAATTTAATAATACAGAAAACTTATTGGGCAGTTTAAAATCAAGACAGAAACAGAATTCTGGGTGGTGATAACATGTCACATGGGCAATGGGCATTGAAATGGAAGCCATCTAAGGTTAGGAACAGGATGAAGATTCTGGTTAACTTTAGACTTTGTTAATTCAAATATATGTGTTAAAAATTCAATACTCTTAACAAACTACCAGTGTAATTGTACAGTTTACAATTGATTTATGGTTTCATTTTAAGTAACTTTGAGTTAAAAGAAATTGGCTGAGAGACCTAAGCAAATCACAGAGAAACCTCAGCAAGCACAGGTGTTCTGATCTGGGGACAGAGCAGTGAAAGGGATGTGTGAACAACTGGAACTTGGGGGAACCCCACTGCAAGTGACATATCTCAGAGCTTGATTCCAGTTGGAGAAAGACATTGAAGATATTCTCATTTGCATGTTTGGGATATCATCTTTAGTTCTCGTTCTAATATCCCAATAGTACTGAAATCTGTGGGCAGTATTTAAATTGAAGCTACTGTTTAGTGTCCTGGAGATCATCTGACTTTTCTAAACCAAAATGCACAGTTGGGTGCTCCTGTTGCTGCGCTGTTCCCTCACCCAGGCTGCAGGCCATCACTCTAAATGAGCACAGGCAACAAGGGCCTGAGTCCCAGGGGGTGCCACCCTAACCCCATAGAGCCTGACAACACTCAGGAATTCTTGAAAATACTTACTAATTTGAAGCTTGCCAAAACAAACACTGGGCTCATCACCTAGCCCTGCTCCCTAACCAGAGCTTACCTTTATCTGTAGAATCAGAGAGAGCGAGAACTTCATTGTTCCCTGACATGCTTGGCCAGGACGTTGTACACACTGCTCCCCTGGCTGGGGTATGGACATGCCCGAGGGGCATTTGTTCAGCATCCCCTGGCCTGGAAGACTGGGGTCTAAAGCAGAAACAGAGTAGAGTTCTACCTCTGGGTAGGCAGACTGCTCTCCCCTGGGGCTCTGGCTGACCTGATGGCATTTGCTCCATGTTTTATTTATTATTTTGGAGTTCAGAGCAAATTATTTGATTATCTGATATTAAAGCAAATTCAGTCAGCCCAAATAGCTATCAGTGGTACCCACTGTTTTTCTCCCTCATTCTGTGTTATCAGAAAGCATTTATGAGCATTGTAAAATCCAAATTTGATAGGTTTTCCATATATCTGTTCTTTACTGTAACTCGCATAGTCATATTTCATGGTCCCTGTCCCCTTGGATCTAAAGAACAGGTTTTCAGCCCTGGAAAGATAAAAGGCTGCCCCCTTTAGGTTAAATGTCATTTGGCTTCTTTCTGTTGGACATCCCCTTTTGCACAAAACTGTCTAATTTAAATGTTCACATATTAATTAACCATTTTCAGTGGCTCGTCAAGTCAACTTGCAGTAAGTGAAAGCCATTTTACTTTGGTAATTGCACAGTATAAACTCTTTTTCTAGGGTTCCACAAATTTGCATTCTCACCATTGCTAAAAATAAGAAAACCAGGGATCCTCTGTTTTAACTATTTTCTGCACAATGCTACTATTGGGGGCCAGGATGGGGCAGAGAAGCGTGAGCTTCCGTCAACTGGTGCCTCTCAGACCACTGGATCCCCACCCACCACTGCAGCATGAAATGTCGTGGGCTTTGACGGTGGCAAGGGCAGCAAATCACACTTGCTGAGAGGCCCGTGTGGCGGCCCCACATACAAGGCCCCCTCTAGCTGGACAGACTCGCTGACACAAAGCCAAGACGCCAGTGGACAACCCCACAACCTTTGTTCCCCAAGGCCTCTGTCCCTGACTCCCCAGCAGTAATGACTGATGGAGCCAGGGAGCTTCTGTGCAGGGAGGTTTGTGGCAGTTTCCAGAGGAGAGGTGAGCAAGTGTTATAGCCTGTGTGCTACACTGCTGCAGCCTCTCTTTTGCCAGTATCAGTTGCAAATCTTTTGCTGCAACATCTTTGCACGGAAAGGTTTGTTTGTTTGTTTTTGTCAGTTGACATTAAAAACTAATCTTAAATAGCTGCAAAGTGAAAGGACTCTGAAGTGTGTGGTTGGTATGGAGGTTCTGCATGCGCTGGTGGGGAGGTTTCCTTCGAGCAGGGCCTCCCTGGGAATGGGAGATTGGCAGATTGGGAGCCCTGTGGGACAGACCCACTTCGCGTCTTTACCTTAATTGCTTCCATGTGCCATATGTATCTGGAGCGCTGTATAAACAACAACCCAAAACAACAGGAGGGGGACCACACTTCTTACAGGGAATCTGTGGCAAGTGGGAAAGCCGCCAGCGAAACTCAAGACCCGTGCTCCAGCTTTGGGGCTCCTGGCTGAGTGGGCAGGCCCTCCCCCAGTGCACTCCCACCCTCCTGGCACCCTAAGGCACCACAAACCAGTGCAGCTAGAGGCAAGCAGAGGCTTCTCCTGGTGGGAGGCTACAAGGGAGCAGAGTTCAATGGGGCAGGACCTTTCAAGATCATCAAGCCAGACAAATTAGGTAGGTAAGGAACAGAAGTTAAGCACCTTGAGCCAAATTCACTTTAGAAATACTACTTTTCTAGAATGAAGCTTGACTACTACCTAACACCATGCACAAAAACCAACTCAAAATGGATTGAAGAACTAGACATAAGACCTGAAACCATAAAATACATAGAAGGAAATATAGGCGAAACACTACATGATATGCACATCAAAGACATCTTTACAGACACATCACCCAAAGCAGTGATAGTGAAGGCAAAGATCAACAGCTGGGACTACATCAAACTAAAGAGCTTCTGCACAGCAAAAGAGACAATAACCAAAACAAAGAGAAACCCCACCAACTGGGAGAACATTTTTGCACCCAACACTAATGATAAAGGACTGATCACAAAAATCTACAAAGAGCTGATGAGACTCAACAACAACAAAGAAAATAATCCAGTCAAAAAATGGGCAGAAGAGCTAAAAAGAAACTTCTCTGAAGAGGAAATGCAAATGGCCAACAGGCATATGAAAAAAAGTTCAACATCACTTGTCATCAGGGAAATGCAAATCAAAACTACCATGAGATACCATCTTACACCAGTGAGAATGGCACATATTAAAAAAACTAGCAACAACAAATGTTGGTGAGGTTGTGGAGAAAAAGGAACTCTCCTGCACTGCTGGTGGGAGTGCAAACTGGTCCAACCACTATGGAGAGCTGTGTGGAGATTTCTGGACCTACTAAACATAGAGCTTCCATATGATCCAGCAATTCCACTCCTAGGTATTTACCCAAAGGACACAGAAACATCAATTCCAAAGGGCACCTGCACCCCTATGTTTATAGCAGCACTGTTTACAATAGCTAAGCTTTGGAAACAACCCAAATGCCCAAAAATAGATGACTGGATCAAGAAGATGTGGTACATATACACCATGGAATATTACTCAGCATTCAAAAAAGATAAACACATGCAATTTGCAGCAACATGGATGGCGCTGGAAGGGATCATGCTCAGCGAAATAAGCCAAAAAGAAAAAGAAAAATACCGGATGGTCTCACTCATAGCAGGAATCTAGAAAACTTAAATAAGGAACCAGGAAAAAGAATAACTATAAGAAAGAAAATATGAAAATCAACAAACAACTATGAACCAGAGACACTCTATGGAGGATGGGGGGGCGGGAAAAGGAGGTATGGGGTCAAAATAAGGGGGTTGTAATTGTATGGGGAATATAAAAATAAAATTTAAATAAAAAAAAGAAATACTACTTTTCTTTGTTCAAAAAAAAGAAAAACCCACAAACACACACACACACACACACACACACACACACACAAATACCAACTTGTCTCCGGATTGAAATATCTAGTCTGTAATTTCAGACTCGGCAGCAGATGTCCTGTGTATTACGCCTAAGAAGCTGCTGCTACCCCATAAATATTTATGGGACACCATAATCCTCCCACATTACAAGGATTTCTGTACTCATTTTACTGCCCTAGTTGTGCTCTAGTTTGGGTTAGAAGTCATTTTTCCAAAGTGCATTTGTAACACCGAGAAGCCCTGTTCCTGCCCCGCCTCTGCACGAAGACCAGACGACAGCGGGTTTTGGTAAAAATGCTTAAGCCTGTAGGACACCAGCACCGGCCATGTGGCTGCCCAGCACACTGCGCGGATCTGGTGCCCATCCAGGTGTGTCTGGTAGCCTTTCTTTGTGGGTGAGATTTTTATAAGAAAGTTTGGGATTTCTAGTTCATCCAAACTGGCTGCAGATCTAAGACTGTAGGACAAATCAAGCTGTTTATGTAGCCTCACTACATGTTGAAAGGAATAGAAATATGCACTTAAATTTTAGCCCTGTCTTTAAAGCTGTCAGCATGCATTCCCTCCTTTGCAAGTTGTGAGGTCTCTCCTATATTTTTCATTAGTTGATTTGAGAATAGCTAATTTAATAATTTAACAGCTTTCTACTGGTGAGAGGAATGGGACAAAGTTTCTGACCACATGGAACTTTAGCGGGTAAAAGGTAGAAAGTAAATGTCACTTAAGAAGAGATTGAATGGTATAAACTATGACAAAAATTAAAATACGGTGCTCTGATGGAAAAAAGAAAGGGCTGCAAGCACAGTCGCACTGGGGCAGTGGCCTGAAACTTGATTTCTGCCAGGCAGGGCAGGGGGTCCTGAGGTATCCCTGTGCACACCAACGCGGGCAGGAGAACTAGGGGAGAGCCCGGACCCGAGGGAAGAATGCAGTTCCAACTTTCGATGTGACTGCAGTTTGTACAGCGTTGAGCCTCCTGCTGCTGTCCCACCCCACTGTTCCTAATCACCCTTACATTCACTCTCTAGCCCGGGAGGGCAGCTCATTGAGAAGGTGGATTGGGAAATGTCAGCCACAGTGCTAGTCTCCTCGGAGCAGTGGAAGTCACCAGCCAGAGCTGGAGACCAGATCCGGAGCCTTCAGGAAAGGTGTGTGAGGCTGGAAGGCCACTCCCCTCTGCCGCCGGCCATGTGCTGGAAAAACGCAGGTATTGGACCCGCACCCAATACTGGGCTCTGGCTCCGACATTTCCTAGATGAGACACTGGGGAGAGGCAGGAGGCAACTTGGTGCCTTGGTGC
The DNA here is from genome assembly GCF_014898055.3 of Talpa occidentalis. Taxonomy (NCBI): domain Eukaryota; kingdom Metazoa; phylum Chordata; class Mammalia; order Eulipotyphla; family Talpidae; genus Talpa; species Talpa occidentalis. Next base: position 28,805 of record NW_023605328.1, on the reverse strand, counting down.
CCCTTCGCCTGAAGACCTTGTGGCTGTAGAATCCTGATGAGGATCTTAAAGTCAGGTACCAGGCTCACAGGGGCCAGGCAGCTAATGAATGTTTGATAAAAGGTAAAAATTGCTGGTATTAGCCAAGTGTGAGTGTTTAAATAAACCATTAGTCATCAGATGCATTTCTTCCCCAAAACTGACACTGTCCAGACTATGCATCTAAACTGAAATTCTCTCTCCATGAACTAGGAAACTCCACAGTGCACACAGGTACTGTAGGTCCTGGGGCAGGTGGGACGTGGCCTGTCTCGGCATCTGGGGGAGGAGTGTGCCCGCCCCCTACATCCTCCCCAGGAAACCCAACTCAGTTCGAATGTGTTCCAGAATACCACTTGGTTTTTATCACATTGCATGCATTTCCAAACACAGATGAATGAAACTGACTAAATAAAAGATTTCAAAATGATCTCCTCTATATCCAGCTGGGCTCCTGGAAGAAATTTCTAACTTATGTAGTCAAGCTTTAACAACGTGATTTTTAGATTTAAAAATCTGTGTTAATCAGCACACAGTTACCTGGGAGGACCCGTGTCCAGGCAAAGTGCCTGCAGGATGCTGAGCCAACGGCTAGCAAACAGTGCCACCCCATGGCACCCGGCTCTGCAACGCTTCGCACGCGGGCTCTGCAAAGCCAGATGTCCTGAGTGAGGGGAAGGAAGAACACTCCAGAGCTTCCTTGGGTCCCACACAATGTTGCCCAGACCATAGCAGTGCTCATTGGAAATTCAGCTGCTCCCAAGGTACAAGTGACCCCTGCTGTCCATCTTACAGTTATTCTATGCTGCCTCATTGCCGTGCTGAGACTAAATACTGGGTGCCCTGCAGAACACCCAGCATGGAGCCTTGATACTGGACAGTGGGCACCCTAGGGACCCTTCACACCAAGGCTATGAGGCAGCCACTATTATTGTGATCCCTCTTTTACCAGTGAGGAAACAGGAGCAAAACAATCTCCTAGAGCTGGGAAGTGGCAGAGTCAGGATTCGAATGCAAGCATGTCTGATACCAGAGAGAGGACTCTGATGTGGAGGCTACAAAGATCATGGGCAGAGACTCTGGGGGGACGTGCCACTGCCTAAGGAAAGTGATAAGTACTATGGAGCCCCTTCTTAACACATGCAAGATGTCTAGAAAGGAATGCTTCATGGGAAATTCAATTCACTCATCTATCCGTCCGTCCGTCCATCCATCCATCCATCCTTCTACCCATCCATTCAACATTCACAAGTGCCTGTGTATACGCCTTGGTCAAGGGATGGGGCTGCAGTGATCATGGTAAGGAATTTGGACGATCCTTAGAGCCACTCTGCTTCCTCCTTAATCCCTCCTGTCTAGAGGCGCAAAGGGTTCCTGCTGATGTTATCTGAGTTGCCTCTAGGTTGCCTCACCTCTGTGTAAACAACTCCCTGCCTTAAACTCCCTTGGTTATACACATTTGAAGTTGGGCCTGTTTTCTTGGTTAGACCTTGACTAACGTAAAGCCACTGGGAAGTTATAAATAGGTAAATGACCTGATCTTATTTCTGGTTTTGGTGACTACTGTATAAAAAGATTTTATTAAGGAAAAGTAGAAGCAGGAAGTCCAATGAGGAGGTCTGGGAGAGAGAATGGTGGCGTGGACCAGGGCCACAGTGGGAGGGAGCCTAGGGAGAAGAATTGATTCTTCCTATAAAATTCAGAAGTGTCTTTGAGCAGGGGTCTCCCTCACAGTGGCGACAGAGATGGAGTGGCAGGTTCAGGAGATATGGGGATATTGTCAGTAGGATGTGCTGGCGGATGGACTTAGGGTTTAGTGAGAAAAAGACTCCATATCTCCCGGTATTGGCGAGAGCAGTTGGGCAAATGGGCTACCATTTACTGAGATAGGTTAGAATGGTCAAGAACAGATTTCAGGAGGAAAACTGAGAATTCTAGTTTGGACATGCTTGGTCCTGGATGCCAAGGAAGCAGCTGGTAATTTGGAACAACTGCTGCCCAAAGGGGAGGGAAGGCCAGCCATGGAAAGCTCACACCCCCACCACATCTGGGATGAAATCAGACCTCTGCTCAAAGACACTTCTGAATTTTATAGGAAGAATCAGTTCTTCTCCCTAGGCTCCCTCCTGCTGTGGGAGAGATACAGAGGGGGAGAGGGTGTGCTCACTGTTCCCCAGTGGATGCCGAGTCTGCCCAGGCAGTAGAGCCTTTGGAAGTCAAGAAGATTTTGTTGAAAACTTAAAACTAATATATTTCATTCCATCATAAGTACCAGGAAGAATATGACAGGCAGAAAAGACTACTCTATCATATGCATATAGTTCTCTGCACTTAAAAAAAGGCAATGTTTCAAGAAACCACATTTTAACTAGACAGGAATAAATTTCTTAAGTCCATTTCCTAATTGAATGTGCAGGCTAAGGTATGGAAGGCATGACGTGGAACATGGACTAAGATGGGACTGGGATTTGGCATCTGGATGTTCCTCACCAGCAGCAAGTGATGACAACAGACCCATGAGCTCAGAACACACCACGGGGCAAAGCTGGAAGTGAACGCATCATACTGTAACTTACTCTTCTCTCCTCTGGGAATCAGTCTTACTTTGACTTGGTAGCACCTTGACTGGGTTCCCCAAGCACTAGCATTCCACTTGGGTCCCTGCAGGGACAGGTGATGGAGCACTGCAGAACCTTCCAGGGGGTCCGAGGGCCCACCCCAGGCTCTGGAGAGGCCCAGGAACCTGTTCTTTCTCTAGTAAAAACTCCAACCTACTTCTTGTACACCTTGCTGCATTTCAGAAAATTAAGATTTATCCCCTGTGACTACAGGCATCTTTTCCCATTATTCAAAGTAACATATTCATGAAGGAAAAATGGCCCAGAAGAACTTTAAAGAAATGCAGCAGTACTCTGTTCCCCCACCCTTGCTTGTCCCCCCACCCCCGGCCCATCTTCCCACAGTCAACCATTTTTGTGTGCTTCTGTTTCCAGTCTGTGGGGTTCCTGGTCAAAGGGATTCTGCAACAGGGTGGTCCCCAGGAAAGGGGGAGGTTCCCTGCCCCACCCAAGGGAGGGTGGAGCTGAGCAGGAAGAGGAGAAGCTGCAGAAGAGACTGAGGAAGGAAGCAGGATGGAGGCAGGAGACCTGGAGGAGGCGCGTGGAGCCTAGAGACACGTGAAGAAACTGCGCTTGTCTTTTGGTCGTGGACTAGGTGACACAGATGTGGGTGAGACCCGTGGGGAGGTGACAATGGCAGCTTTTATCTTGATGTTGATTTTGCTCTTTTCCTTCCGGGCTTGTCTGGTTGTTTGTGACCCTTTGCTGTGGGTCCCCACTGGAAGATGCTTTAGACTTGTAGCAGGCTTTGGGGCCTTGTTCTGGGCCGATCCCATATGGATGGACTTTTACCCACGAGGGGATGGGTAACTTTGGGTGCTTCATTTAGAAACTAGACTCTTTGCCTTACCTGTATTGTTTCCTAGTTTTTATTAAAGTTCCTTCCATTAAAGTGTCATATGTTTTGTGTTGATGCGGCGGATGGCAGAACCCATGTAGAATAGGCAGGTTTGCGGGGTTTTGGGCTGCCCCTCTCCCTGCTCTATAACAGATTTGGCGTCCAACGTGATTTAGGACAGAGCCATCCGTGGTTAGTCAGCCCCATGGGGAAATTGGGCTTCCCTATGGCACTGGCTACCATAAGCGCAAATGTGATTTTTCGTTTCTCCGGTGTGTTTGTTTCATATGTCGATTTGAAGATCTGTGTGTCTGTATGTAATTTGTTTGTAGTGACTTGCTAAGACATTTGATTTTGTGGAAATTGTTTTGTGCCAGTTTTACTCGAAAGATTAGGCAGTACATTGGACCATGTGGCCAGATCAAAGATGGCGTCTGAGGCCACTTGGAACTTTTTTTTTCTTTCTTTTTGTAATCTCTACTGTCTCATTAGCATTTCTAAAGGCAATAATGGTTCTTCAGTGGTATGTTGCTTTGTCTTTGACTACTTCCTGCCCTGTGTCCCTCCGGTTTTGCAAGCCAATTGTGGAGCAGTGGTGTTTTTAATTAGCAAATGTATGCCTGGGTGTTAAGGAAAGAGTAGCCTTAAGCAGTAACTGGTAATCGCTGGTATCCTTGATGGATTCTTGGAGATAACTTGAATTTTTGCAAAGTCTGGATCAGAAAAATTAACAAGATTTTGTCTGAGTCTAAAAGGATTTGCTGCTGTGAATTTTGTCTACACAATTTGTTTTGGGCATGTTTGCCATTTTGAATCCTGAATTTGTTCAATTGCTGGTGTAAGACAAGATTCTAAGTTTCTGCTTCCTACTGAGGAAGGTCTGTTATGGAAAGCACTCTTTAGGGTGCATCATGTAACTATACCAGGTTTTCATACCTGTGTTGTTGTTGTCCCTCCCTAGTGTGGGGGAGGTGTAATTTGTCCTTAGATGTTTAATCTGCTCTTTCAGCTTCTGTCCCAGAGTGGCTAACAGAAGTAAGGGGATGACTCCTTTTAATTGAAAGTTAATTACTGATATTTTGATTTTGCTTTTTCAGGTTGTATTCCAGGAAACCCAAGGAGAGCCTGCTTGGTGGCTAACAAGAGATGACTCCTTTTGCTTAACTGTTACTTTTATTCTTTCAGTTGCTGTACAGAATACCCAGGATTGACTTCTAATAAAAAGTCTTCAACACTGAAAACCCTAAGGTGATAAACAGGGTCATGTAACTCTTGTGATTAATAAAACTTTTCCTTCCTATTTCCAAAGTCTTAGGTTTGCAGGATGACAACTGGAAATTTTTCTGCCAGCAACACTCCACATTTTTTTTGGACTTTGATATTTTTTTTCTGAGCCTATGGAGTAAAACTGCAGTTACATAACATATTCCACGTGGCATAACTTAAAAAAAAAAAAAAAGAGCTCTTTGTCTATATGTTGTCTGTCTGTATGTCCTTGTGTCTAACCGTCTTGACCTCCAGTGATTGACAAATTGGTATACATGGTGCCCATAGACGTTGGAAAGGAAAAAAAAAAAAAAGTCTCCAGTTATGAGAAAAACAAAAAGTTATGGTTTGATTGTCAACATTGTGCTACTGAACTAAGCCGGTGCCTTCATAGAGATTGAATATTGTTGTTTCTGTTATTTTTCTGATATTTATGGCAAAGCTTCCCAAAAATCTAAATTCAAATACAAATTTGGTAGCCTGTCATTTGACTGATGCAAGGAAATTTTGTGGAACCTCAGTAGAGCTCCTGAGACACTCCACGAAGTTTCTTTCTTTTCCTCCTGGAAAGGCATTACATGAATTTGTTCTATTTGGCTTTTACCTAATGAAGTAAAACTGGAAGGGAAGCATTGTCATTTGGGAAAATGGTAAAACTTTGGTATGTACAAAATGTTAACAGTAGTTTTCTAAAATGTGTATAAAAAAAAAAAACCTCTCAGTATCTGGTATGTATGTAAATTGTCAATGGTGATTGTCACCTTGTAATATTGTATAATTCAATTGTTTCACATCTACAGAAATTGTTTCTGGAAATATAGGGAGAAAAGGTCTCAACAGATTCCTATTGATGGAACTGTTGAGAGTAAAAAAACTTTCCTACAAAGGACTGAATAGACCTGGAAATACACCTGACATTTAGTAAGGTTTCTTTGACATAATACTGGAAATTTTTTTTTATGCATTCTGTCCTGAATCCATGAAGTTTTTGTTTTGTTTTGTTTTGAGTAACCAGGATCTGCAGAAAGGTTGTAATTTTTTTTCCAGCAAAACTAACTTGTCACATTTTCTCTCCCCTTGATACCAACACAGCATACAAATAGTGGTAGTAATTTTTGCTACTTATCTTAGAGTCTGTTTTTGCATAACTTCCATAGGGATTTTGCCTGTTTTAAAAAAAAAATTGGACGCGAGTTTGATTGTGTGGCTTTGTGTGGAGTTCTTCCACAAAGTTGAAAAAGAGCTGAACCAAGAAGAGGAGAACCTGTTTGCCTTGTTTGTAGGGTTCCAGAGACCTCCAAAGAAGGTGAGGAAGCTTGCCTCCATTGGCAGGACTGGACAACCCAGCCAACGAAAAAGCCCTGGTACCCTCGAGAAGAGGAAAGCCCAGGTGGAGTCTGATGAGACCAACTTTGTACCTGAAGCCTGCATCGACTGGATGCCACCGGTTCGCTCTGATCCTGTATGGAGTATTTCAACAAAGCCAGCTAAAAATTGCTGTTAGTTATTTTCTGCCCTGTGATTTTATGCAAAAATAGGAAAAATGGTTTAAAAGTAGATTTAGTTTGCAAACTTTTGCTATGCTGTTAAAAGTTTGGGATCAAGGTTGAGAAAATTTGTGTTTTACATCAGTTGAACCATTTTAAGATTTTTTCCCTGTGATTTTGATATATTTGCTATCTTGTTTTAGCCAATTCTCCAGATTTTTTTTTTTTTGGCTTGGATAATGGACTATTTTTAAGTAATGAAACTGTCATACTGGACATTCATGGACAATGCTGCTGACTAATTGTTGCTTCTCTTACACACATTGTAACCCTGAAAAAAACACTGTCTCCTAAGACTACACCCTGAGATTGTGCCACCATAGATATGGTGGAATAAAATTAAAAGGGGGGATTGCAACAGGGTGGTCCCCAGGAAAGGGGGAGGTTCCCTGCCCCACCCAAGGGAGGGTGGAGCTGAGCAGGAAGAGGAGAAGCTGCAGAAGAGACTGAGGAAGGAAGCAGGATGGAGCCAGGAGACCTGGAGGAGGCGCGTGGAGCCTAGAGACACGTGAAGAAACTGCGCTTGTCTTTTGGTCGTGGACTAGGTGACACAGATGTGGGTGAGACCCGTGGGGAGGTGACAATGGCAGCTTTTATCTTGATGTTGATTTTGCTCTTTTCCTTCCGGGCTTGTCTGGTTGTTTGTGACCCTTTGCTGTGGGTCCCCACTGGAAGATGCTTTAGACTTGTAGCAGGCTTTGGGGCCTTGTTCTGGGCCGATCCCATATGGATGGACTTTTACCCACGAGGGGATGGGTAACTTTGGGTGCTTCATTTAGAAACTAGACTCTTTGCCTTACCTGTATTGTTTCCTAGTTTTTATTAAAGTTCCTTCCCATTAAAGTGTCATATGTTTTGTGTTGATGCGGCGGATGGCAGAACCCATGTAGAATAGGCAGGTTTGCGGGGTTTTGGGCTGCCCCTCTCCCTGCTCTATAACAATTCCACCGCTGCCTGGTGACCTGGTGTGACTGCTGACATGGCCAGTGCCTCTCCTGACCATTTGGCGAAGCCATAAAATCCCTGGCACACTCAGGGCCATCAGTTAAGACACAGAGATTGTGCCAAGAGATTGTTAAAAAAAATAACTTCTTAAAACCCAGGTGGAGTTCAAAGACCCAAGTCATTCCTTTCCCTGCAAAGAGAAGTTTTGCATGAACATTCCCAATTTCATGCATAAAACTGAGCCAAGCAGCAGCAAAAAGTAAAACTTATTAGGTAGTGCTGTGCTTATTCGATGGAAAAGGAAATCTCTGAGGATTTACTACAGGGTGGTGCCTCCAGAAGATTCTGAAATGAACAGCCAAAAAGTCCATCAAGAGAGTGAAAGGGGGTTGTTTCAATAGCGTTTGTATCGTCATATGCAATAATATTAAGGGGTTATAAGTCATGCTTTCTCATTAGGCCAGGAAAAAAATTCATAATGAAATGCTAAGTAAGAAATGTGGGAATCAAAGCAGAATATTGCTCTCACCTACACACTTTTTTTAAAGGCAAGGAAATACTCCAAAGTGTTAACCATGGATTTCTTTGGGCAATGGGATACCGAGTGCTTTTCATTTTTATTTTCTTCCATCTGTGTCTCTGAATTTCCAAAATCTCTACGGTACTGAGTGTTTACTACGGCTCCTGTGAGCCAGCCCTGAGCTGAGAGCTGGGAATACAAGCGAGAGGGAGAAACACACACTGGGAGCTGCGGGTCTCCTGAGGGAAGCAGGCTCCGCCCAACACCACATTGTTCCTGGACAACCCAGTATCTCCCCTCCCTCCTCTCCTCTCCTCCCCTCCCCTCCCTCAGGTGAGAGTTCAGCCTGGCTTTTGATATTCACAACTTCCTCCTTTAGTACTGAAATACAAAACCCAACAAGGAAACAAGAGCAACAGCAGCAACAAATTAACAGTAACAAAACTGGAAATGCTGGCCAAAAATGCTCCCCAAAGTCAGCACTAGAAACATCAGGGAGCTGAGGGAAGGCAGCCTGGGCCCCCGACAGACTTGAAGAAGTTTGCTTGGGTGAGCCAGCAGCCTAGAGAGCGGGTCTCAGGGCACACATAGGACTGCTGTGTCTCAGGTACCATCCCCTCCCCCGAGGGTGCACCCAGAGCAGAACCTGTAGGACCCCGCTCACACGACCTTTTTACCCAGGACGCCCGCTTGATGTGGGTGCCCAAGAGAACTTGGCTCAGAGGTGTTAGTCAGTCATGCCTTTTTAAAATGAAACTTTTTAATGTGAGATAATTGTAGGCTTACATTCAATTTTAAGGACTAATATGGAGAGCTCCACCTCCCATTTACTGAGTTCCCTCAAGAGTAGTATCTTGTAAGACCACAGCATGATACTGTTAGGGGGAAAGGATGTCCTGAGCTAATCCCATGCAGGCTTTGTGGACTCCACCCCCACTCCAGACCAGAGCCATCAAGACATTGGGAAAGACAAATCCCATCACCACCAAAGGGAAGGTGGCTGGGACCTGAGGGTGGAGTTAAGCAGCCAGGTTGGGTATAAAACCAGACACGTGGGTCTTGGGGTCTCTCTCTCGCTGGCCTCCTGGCCTCATGGCTAGTGGCTCGCGGCCAGCTCTCAGCGCCATTTGGGATTCCAGATCGGGGGATCGGGTAGGACGCACTTAAGACTTTATCTCCCACTTTTCTCCCTGAGTTGTACATTTCCTCATTTCCCCTTCCCTTGTGAATAAATCTTTTATTCACCTTTTGTGTGTTCCTGCAGCGGACTATTAAGTCCCTTTTAAGCGCGCGGGTGAGGACACACAGTACAGTCAGGCAACCCGTTTTACATCGGGGCTGCCCTGTAACAACACCATGCCTGTGGGACTGACACACAGACATTGAGATGGTCATCTGACATTGACACATTCACTGATCTTATTCCCACCTGCCCAGTCTCACATCTGCTGTGTGTGTGTGTGTGTATGTGTGTGTGTGTGTGTGTGTGTGTGTGTAGAGAGAGAGAGAGAGAGAGTGCTCACTGGCACACAACACATGAGGGCTTAGTTCTTTGGATTTTGTCATGTAAGTCCACGCATTTGTCACCACTGCCAAGACTCAAAACATCCCTCACCACCAGGACCTCTTCTTTTATAACCTCCAACCTCCCTCCCTCAAATGCCTAACCCCTGGCAACCACTAATCCATCTCCATTTCTGTAACTTTACCATTTCAAGGATGGTATATAAAAGGTATGTAGCCTTTGGGGATTGGCTTTTTTTTCACTTGGCATAATTCCCTGAAGATTCATGCAAGTTGTTGTGCATATCAATACTTAGTTTTTATTGCTAAATAGTATTTTGTTTGACAAGATTTTAAAGGAAGTTTTTTTTTTTTTTTTTTTTTTTGTAAGATTTATTTATTTATACAAGAACCGGGGTATAGGCCAGATGTGTGGGAGGGTGAGAGGATTCACCAAAGACAGAGCGGGGAACAGAACAGGCAGACTGACAAAATACACTGCTGAGGGGAGCAGCAGGCAAGACAGGAGAGGTCTGCTGTGCCATATGGGATTCTCGCCAGCCAGCCAGGATCGATCCTGCCCTGCAGAGGCTGCGGACAGCTTCAGGGTGCTCGGCACTCAACCACCTGCACCACCAGGGAGGCCCTAAAGGAAGTTTTAAAGAGCACTTGCCACCATTCAGATGAAGGTGGGCATTCAGAGGACATTGTCCATTGCCCTCTGAAATCAACTGCGTTCAACTGAAAAGAAACTGCTTATCTCCAGAATCTTAAAAATCCTGTAAGATGGTGCTGGCCTATTATGACTTTCTTGAGAAACTCACAGTCCTGATCATGTAAAACTTCAGCTAAACTTATATCACCTCTTATTTTACTGCAATTAAATAATCTTTCCCCAAATATATTAAAAGTTATAGAAGTCATCTTTATTATTTCTCTTTAAAGTTATTTATGCACAGAATATAACTTATATCTTATTTCTATTTTATTTTATTTTCCCCTTGGCTAAAATAATGTTCATTTGTCTCTTATATTGGCTTGTTTTTTATTGTGCTACTGCCATAATATATGGTCTTTAGCTTATTAGTTTATGCCTTATATTAAATTATGCTCACCTAAGATTTGCAAGAAAAATGGTTTTTCAGCTTACTCAGGAATTTAGGTGACTTAATTTGGGGAGGGTGATTCTCAAGAAAAAAAATACAGTCTGAAGTGTAAGTGTCTGAGAAAAATAGGAGGGTCTTTGAAGAGGCCAGCCAGAGCAGCGGGGGACACTGACCTCACTCTTCTCTGAAGACACTGTTTTCCTCCAAGAAAATGGGGGAGACCCAGAGAGCTCCTCTGAGGACCCCAGACCTCCCTCGTGGGGATCTTTGACACGCTTCTGTGTCTGTGTATAGTCTCTCTCTCACAACCGTAAGACTTAGCCATTTGTCCAGACTGGCGCAGGCCCACTCTGGATCTAGGACTGAAAATCTAATCGCTTCTGCGCTCCTCATGGGACCCCTGCCAAGCTTGCAGACTGGCTGCCCATGCCTTGGGGGCCCCCCTTAGCTAGTCTATTGCTCTGGGGACAGAGGTTGGGATGGAGAAAGTCAAGACCACGTCAATAGGCTGCAGGTACCAATGAGTGTACATATTGGGAGGCACTATCAGTGCTTGTGGCAGGGAGAGAGATGGAGGCAGGAGAGATGTGAGGCAGGAGAGATGTGCACCTTGAGATGACAGCCTCAGAGGCCTGTGGCCCTCACTTGCAATTTTGCATTTGTTGTTCCCTGCTCTATCCCCAGGACAGGACCTTGGGTGGCGTGTATTCCCAGTAACAGTGTTGGGTGAGCGAATGCCTGCGTGTGTACTGGTAGGAAGGAGTGAACATGACCACCACCACCAAGGCCGTGGAGCCCACTGGGGAGCAGCAATGGGAAATAACCCAGCTTTTCATCCTTGGTAGGACTGTGACTTGGCTGTGCACTGGAATACTATACAACAATGAAAGAAAGCAAAACATGCTGTAAGCAGTCAGGGAGATGAAAGGCATAATGTTCAACAAAAGAAGTCACTCAAAAGCTCCACACTGACAGGTCCATTTATGAGAAGTCCAGATATGGAGGATGACTGAGGTCAGACCAATGGTTTCCTCTGGGGGTGGAACTGACCAGACAAGGATCTGGAGTCATCTTGGTTGGGATGGGGAGAGAGAGCTGCAGTGCCAATATGATTGGAGTAGGATTAATGGGTGTATGCATATGTTAAATTTCACTAAGCTGTATATTTAAGATCTGTGTATACTTCATTGTATATAATTTGCTTAAATTCCCAATTGTCTGGTGTTTCAGGGCCCAATACCCACAGGAGTCCTAAGACAAGGGGAGACAAGGGTAAATACTTTCTTTATTCTACAAAGGGCTCAGAAAATCTTCTGGGGTTTTCCTGTGACCTTATTTTTTTTTCCACATTTAAAAAAATATTTATTTGTTTATTTACAAGCACTGGGTACAGTCAGAAGCGTGGGAGGGTGAGAGAATTCACCAGAGCCAGAGTGTAGGGAACAGAACAGGCAGACTGACGAAATACACCGCTGAAGGGAGCAGTGGGCATGGCAGGAGAGGTCGCTGATAGCTTGGGATTGAACCAGCGCTGCAGAGGCTGCGGGCAGCTTCGCAGCCCAGTGCTCAACCGCTGCGCCACCAGGGGAGGCCCACCTGTGACCTTCTTATTAATAGGGTTTTGGATTTGGGGGCCAAGAGTGTTGGCTCACACGCCTGTAAGCAGCAACCTGCCACCATCACCCTTACCCCACCATACTGGAGGCAGGTGGTTGGTATGATATGAACCCCACAGAGATACTAAGATCCTGCAAAGTTTCCCTAGGTGCTGCCAGGATGTGGTGACTCAGCACTTCAAGGCAGTCCAAGGTGAGTGCTCACTGGCAAGACATGGGGGACAAGTGGGTGTTTAGCCCTTTCAAGAAGGATCCTGGACTAGAGTAGGGTTTTGAGGCTAAAATCAAAGCAATTGGAAAAGCTTCAGACAAACAGAGCTTTCTGAAAAGATGTGGGGCCTTTCTCAGGAGCTATATAGCTGAGATTAACTTCTGTATTTCCATAAGCATCACACACTGCCACACATGCTCTTTTATGTCAAACAAAAAACCCTGTGTAGGCTAGATGAGAGTACCCTAGAATGAGCGAGAAAGTCCTTGCCAGATTTGTGCAGAACAAGTCAGTTAACAATCTTGTGTGGCAAATCCTCATTAGTTGACTTTACAGAAGCAGTTGGCACTAAAACTGTTTCACATGTCTGTCCACCAACAGAGGAACAGACAAGCAAATGTGGCCCATTCACACAACAGAATAGTATTCAGGCGAAAAAAGGAGTTGTGAATGTGCAAAATTGAATTGCTCACTTTAAGATGGTGAATTTTATTTTAAAGATTTATGTATTTATGCATACAAGAAATGGGGTGCAGGCCAGAGGTGTGTGTGGGTGTGTGTGTGTGTGTGTGTGGGAGGATTCACCAGAGACAGAGTGGGGAGCAAAACAGGGGGATCTACTGAAATACACTGCTGAGGGGAGCAGCAGGAGAGACAGGAGAGGTCTGCTGTGCCATGTGGGTCACTTCCCTGGCTGGGGATTGAACTCATGCTGCAGTGGCTGCTGATAGCTTCATAGTGCTGAGACTTAACCTCTTGCACCACCAGGGAGGTCCTAAGATGGTGAATTTTATGTGAACTTCACACCGGTTCTAAAAATTATTTAATAAGCATCTTTACAGTAACAGCCATTCATTTATTCACCAAATCCATTTATTCATTCATCCAACACAGGTACTTTTCATGCGAGGCCTGTGCCAGGAGCAGGCACTACTATGATGAGCAAGACCCACAGAGTCCCATCCCCCTGCACCTTACAGTGCAGCCTGGTGGTTCTTAGCCTGCTGAGATTCTTAAAGTACAGAGGCCTGGCTCAAAAACCAGAAGTTTTGATTCAGAAGGCTGAGATGGGGCCCTGGTATCTGCATTTTTACTCACAGGTAATTTTGGTGACCAGCAGGTCTAGATTTGAGTAAGTGCCACCTCCAACCAAGCTTATAAAGAGTCCAACTCTAGGTTCTGAAATACCCTAAGCAAAAGCAGGCATAGCAGGCTGAAGAGGAGGTCAGTCTGCTCTACACACAGAAACAGCAGAGCACAGAGTCAGTTTCCTCATCCTTCAGAAGTCTGGTGTCTTGAATTGGTGTCATGCTTGCCTTTACCACTTGGTGGCGGAAATAAAATGGGTTTGCCTCTAGGTACGTTTGCTCAGAGATTTAGTTCCACTTCCCCAATGTTTTCCAAGAGCAAATCAAAATGGAAAATCAACAACCCTAGTAAAAGAAAACTAGGAGTGACAGCAGCTGGAGAGTAAGTACTTTAGTCTTACAATTTATTGAGAAAGTAGAGCATCAACAGCAAGCCAGGTGTCTATTTCTGAAATAGCAATGAGGTCCTGTCCTTGGATCTTGGTGCCCCAAGTCTGGGGAGAATTAACAAAGGAGGCAAACTTTGATCTGGGTTGGATAAAAGATGGCTCACAGAACCAAATGGAAAGTTGAGGGAGAGAAAGAAATGAAAGACAGATATATTCTTCATGGATGAACTTTGAAAATATTATGCTAAGTGAAGAAGCCAGGCACAAAGGCTACATATTATATGATTCCATTTACATGAATCTAAACAGACAGAAAGTAGATTAGTGGTTGCCTGGGGCTGGGGAACGTGGGATGATACGGGGAGTGACTGCTAATGGATAGGGGATTTCTTTCTGAAATAATAAAATTGTTCTGGAATTAGACAGTGGTGATGGTTGCACAGTCTTGAAAATAAACTAAAAATCACCGAATTACATACTTCAAATGGGTGAAGTGCATGGTGTGTAACTTACATCTCAATAAAACGATAATGAACTAACATTATTTTTGCACATCTCTCTGCCAGGATGTTCAAGGGGCTGGGGATATAGCCGTGAACAAAACAATCAGTCCTATCCTACATTCTGGGGTGGGCGTGGGGGGGAGGCCATTCCAGTACACAAGATAAACAAGCACAGGAGACAGTATATTAAGTAGTAAGAAATAGTAGGGGTAAAATAAAGGGAGAGAGGGAATACTTTGAGGATGGTGATCTATATAGGAAGGCCAAGGGGAATTAGGGTTAGTGTTTAATGGGGACAGAATTTTAGTTTTACAAGAGGTAGAAGATCTGGAGGTGGGTAGTAGCGATGGTTGTATAAAATTATGCATGTATACATTACCATTTATGTGGAGATACAGATCCCTAGTGTTTTCCACTCCACCATCTTCTCAGAATTCTTGAGAAGATAGATTTTTGAGAGAAGACCTGAGGGTGTGAAGGAATGAGTAAGGAGAAAATCCTTCTAGGTAAAGGGAACAGCAAATTCAAAAGCTTGAGGTGGGAATTACAGAATCAGCAACCTGGTTCACTTTCTAAATGGCACTACACTTCTAACTTCAAGTTCTAAATGCTCATTGCTGGTATACAGGAAAGCAGTTAACCTGTGTATATTAACCTTGTATCTTGCAACCCTGCTATAAATGTTCATTAGTTCCAGCGGGTTTTTTGTCAGTTCTTCAGATTTTCTACAATTATGTCATCTACCAACAAAGAGTTCTTATTTCTTCCTTCCCAAACTGTGCCCCTTATAATTTTCTTTTCCTATCTGATTGCTTTAGGACTTCCAGTGTGATGTTGAATAAAAGTGATAAAAGGAGGGATTCTTGTTCCTGATTATGGTTCACTTGGGTGATACAAATTTCTCTTCCATTTCTGACAGTGGGGCCACCTGACTATGCTCACAGGAAGATATGGATCTACTCCTGTGCCCCCTAACAGGACCTCCTACAACTTGTCTTTTTACCATCACTCCCCTGCGTCCTGACTTAGAGAATCTTGGCCACCTGCTGAGTATTCCTGCTCCTATAAACCTAGATCCTGAGGTGCTATCTCCATTCACCCACAGGATCACAGTCCTGCCTCCTGCCACCTCATCTCTACTTTCTACATCTTCATATGCTCCTTGATGAAGGTTTCTTTTGCCCATCAGTGGCTTCAGTGGCTTTGTCTACCCAGGAACATGCACGAGCTACCTCTCCGAAAACCTCACCCCTCAACTAAGGTTTTAACCAAGTTGGTTCTCCTTCATGGAAAGAATTCCTTGCTCTTTCCAATTAAAAGGAAGGATAAGTAGAGTTATTTTATTTTAGTGACATGTCAGAGCTTTCCATTCTTCACTGCTAAGAATTTCTGTTTAAATAGGTGTTGGTGAAACAAGATTAATCCATCCACTCATGCACATGTTAATCAACAACCAAACCCCCTTCGGTGCTAGTTTTCATGCATGGCATGGAGGATAACTAATGAGTCATTTTCACTTTGCTGCCAACATAGCTAGAATGGGCATCTTCGTGAAGATATAGTACTTTGGGAATGCAGTATTTCTTTTTACATCTTTTTCCACTTCTTACCTTCAGAATAAATCTTTAAGCATTATCAAATTCTTCACAGGGCATGGAGGCTACCCAAAACATTCTCATTGTCTTGTCATTAATATCTCAAAAAATCTCCAACACACACACACACAAATAAAATCTCCAACACAACTTTACAGGCATGTTTCCTTTCATAAATCTAAGCTGCCTGTCTCAGATCAAATTCTGCTTTTCAAGCAATTTTACAGCTAAATCCTTCATATAACTTACAATGGTTTCTTTACAAAGGATATGAAGTTGACTATGATCCTTTACTGAATTATGTAGCATTTACCACTTTCCCATTTTTAGAACCCTGATCCCTTTTAAGTGTAATTCTAAATATATCAGTTAAGCCACCAACTAATTTCTAATCCTCAGTTCTGTGAATATTGACAGATGGGCAGTTCATCTCCTAGCCTTTGTTCTTACTTGAATAAGCAGTTTTCATCTTTACCTGACAATCTGACTGTTGACAACATGACCGAGTTTGACCAGAATACCAGACAAGAAGGAATTTTGCCTCCAGAGGTCCTGAGGTTAGTTGAGCCATAGAAAGCCCTGCAGGTAACTCTTCTATCTATTCTTCTACCTTTCCCATTCTCTCTTTGGCCAAGGAAGGAACCACAATTACTATTCTAACTGCTGGGTTATATTTTAGCTCCACAGTGCAGAGATATACCTCCTAATTTTATTAATTTAAAAGGTCTTCTAACTGTGAGGTGACCTGGGTAAACCACATGATCTCAAACTTCATCTATCAATGGAGAAGGCTTTTCTGATAAGTAATGTTTCTGCTGAGATCTGAAAGACAGTGTGGCTGAGGCTGTGGGTACATTGCCCAGAACCGTTCAAGACAGAGGTTTGTCTACTGTGCTGTGTCCCTCTCCAAGAGAACTGCCTTGGGTTAGGAGAACCTCCTCATGTGAGGTCACATTGCTCAAAGGAGCCTAAACAGTGAGTTCATGCAAGGGTACGATGGCCCAGCTCCTTTGCCTCAACTTGGGACTCCTATTAAGGGCTCTGGATGCATACTCTGCTGCCATTATACTGTATTCCGTCTTCTCCCTCTGCCCTGTCCTAATTCCATCACAGTCTTACAGGTGTTGTTCATGGATACACCCCTTAACAGGCGCCTACATAAAACATCTTACAGTCTGTTTCCAAGGAACACCAGTTGGTCCCAGGAGTAAACTCCAATATGGGAACTCAGAGCTGGATCACGTGCCAACAATGAACACCACTAGTGGTTGCAGGTTGAGCTCTGACAACCCCGGTTTGTAGCAAAAACAATTGTTAAAGCTTTTTTAATATTACCCACTTTAAGACCATAAAGCTACTTTCATCACGACAGAGTGGTATTAACACACGAATAGACTAAAATCCGAAACATGGACAACACTAAATGCTGGTGAAGATACTGAGTGGGAACTCCCATTCATTGCTGGTGGAAGAGAGTTGGCAGTTTCTTACAAAGCTAAACATAATCTTACCAAGTGATCCAGCAATTGCATTCCTAAGTATTTACACAATTGAAATGAAAACATATATCCACATGAAAATCTGCGTACAAATGTTTATAAGGGCTTTGTTCATAATTACCAAGACTTGGAAGCAACCCAGATGTCTTTCAACAGGCAAATGGATAAACAAACTGTGGACAGCAGGTCCTGGCATAATGCTGTTGTTAGTTATCATGTTGATGAGGAATGAAACTGATTCTGGGGGTAGGGAGACCTGTGTGTGTGAAGTGTACATGCTTTCCCTGTGTCTCTGTGGGTTTTCTCCAGATATTCCGATTTCTCCCCACCTCCCAAAGTGCACATTAGGTTAGTCAGCATGTCCACAGTGCTCCGGTCATAGTGAGCATGGGCACGTGTGTATGGGAGTGAGGTCTGCTATGGGAAGGTGTCCTGTCCAGGGTTGTGTCCCACCTGGCATTGTGCGCTTCAGGGATGAGCTCCAGCCATCTGAAATGCAGAAATGAAATAAGCAGATTGGAAAATGAATGAATGAATGAATACAAATGATTGTTTAATATTAGAACTATTTGGGATTCTTCACTTGGGAGTTTATTGGTTTTTGTGAACAGAAATATGCCATAGGAACTTAACTCTTGTTGATATGCTAAAGCTGGTTTCATTATATGTCATTTTACTTAGTGTTACAGTTTCCAAGAACCTATCAACAACATTAAATGAGGATTTACTCTACTTCCAGACAATGAAATATCCAACAATAAAAAGAAATAAGCTTCAAGCCATGAAAAGACACTGAGGAGCCTTAAATGCATATTGCTTTGTGAAAGAAACCAATCTGAAAGTCCACACACTGTATAATTACAACTAGATGACATTCTGGGAAAGGCCATCCTGTCCCATTGTCCTGACAGCAGTGGAATGGGCTCTTAAAGACACAGGCTTGGGGCTGATCCAATAACGTGCCCTTTGCTCTGGAGGGGATGCCACTAGACCACTAGACACGTCTTGGATTATCCTGGAGTATGTAAGAAGTACACTAATAGAGGTATGATCGGTCTTTAGGAAAAGAGCATTAGCTAAATAGAAAGAGAGGTGGAGATATTCCAGAGGGGAGAATAAGTACGGAGGGCCCAGAGGGAACTCCTGCAAGGGCAGTGCCCTGAGCCCCACAATAAACGAGAGAGAGTTCCTACTACTCCAGTGACAGCATGGATCCTCTCTGCTCTGCACCAGGGAATTCTTTATAAAACCAACACTCAAAATTCCAGCCCACCCTATCTTGGCATGTGTTGTGAGCTGGCTGTTTGCTAACGTGGTAGAATTGGCTATAATCCATTATATAACTGCATTTCACTAAATTTGAGATCTCATGAAGCACATAGGAACAAAAAAGGAAAATATGAAAGTAGTTAGTGAGAATCTGGGCTGCAATTAACACTGTGTATTGACTTAGATGAGTCATTTTCCTAGGGCAGCCTGCCACGGTCCCTGGGCCATTTGCTCTAACTTTGGGCCAGAAGTACTATACATCAAATCAGATGGGCCCTTGCCTTGTATAAACAAGCTGCTTACCAGCTGAGGGTGTTGAGACCCTAGATTCTGGCTGGGGCCCAGAAGTGGACCAGGAGACTCAAGGCTGGGGGGTTCAGCTGAATTTGACAGGGAAGAAGATGAGATGAGATCAGGTTGCTGAGCTGTACCCCCCTGGCCACGCTAGGGTGTTGTGGGCAACATTTGTTCCCTGAATGAAAAGTCCCATGTGCGACACGTCACCTAATAACAGGAGTGCACTAAGCAGGGCAAGTGCGGGGCCCACAGGCTCCAGGCTTACCTCGGCCAGGACCCCTCCCTGCCTCTCTCCCCTCAGCCTCCTTGAGGACCTGTACCCCAGGAAGGTGCAGCAGGCACAACAACGGGCAACGCTTGCTTCTCTTTTCATCAAATCACCTGCCTACAAGGTTGTTTAGGTTCTCAGGAACAAAACTCTTGTCCTCGCCACTGAGAATTTAAAACATGGTTGCCCGAAGCAGTTTATTCTACTTGTCCTGAGTCTAACAGAGGAGACTCTTGTTTTATCTAAAACCACAATAGCATTACCCTGACAAAGTGTTAAAAACATCAGGGGCACGAATGTTGGGTGCCCTCCTTTTACATGTGAGTAAAATATTATTACTTAAGAAAGTTCTTACTCAGCTGAGGTTTTTTTTTTAAAACAAGCAAGTGCGATTTGCACACCCATGTTCAAGCAGCATTACTCACCACAGCTGGGTGGTAGAAGCAACCACAAATGTCCATTTGTGGATGAATAAGCAAAACATGGTCCATGCACACCATGGAATATTATTTGGCCTTGAAAAGGAAGTACTGGGCCTCCCTGGTGGCACAGCAGTTGAGCACTGGGCTGCGAAGCTGCCTGCAGCCTCTGCAGCGCCAGTTCGATTCCTGGCCGCCGGGTGAGGGTCCCACATTGTGCACATACCTCTCCTGCCACCCGCTGCTCCCCTCAGCAGTGTACTTTGTTACTCTGCCTGTTCTGCTCCTGCGCTGGCTCTGGTGAATTCTCTCACTCTCCCGTGCCTCTGACTGTACTCAGTGCTTGTATAAATAAATAAATAAATCTTAAAAAAAAAAGGAAGTACTGACTCGCCTAAGACATGATTGAAACTTGAGATCATTTTGCTAAGAGAAGAGAGTCACCACAAAGGACACACATTTATGATTCTACTCATACGAGGTTCCTAGAAGGGTCAGATTCATCAAGATAGGAAGTAGAACAGTGAGTAGCTGGGAAGGGTGGTTTAATGGGGACAGCATTTCAGTTTTGCCAATGAAAAAGTTCTAGAGCACTGTGGCTCAACAATGTGCATGTAGTCAGCACTAGTACACTGTACACTTAAACATGTTTAAGATGATAAATTTATGTTATTTTTTTTAACCACAACAAAACAACAGCAAAACCCCAAGTAACTGTGTGCTATTGGTATAAATTCCACGGCCTATAAGATAACGGACAAGCCATCACGTATTGATCTGCTCCCCATATCTACCATCTAGTGAGCTGTGTATCACAGCAACTCTCGACATTCATAACGAGCCCAGGGTCAGTGCGATCCCACACCGTGGATGCACCCCTCTGAGCACACACATTCCAATTGCCTGTTCAGGAGAAACACGGTTTTTCCACTGTGTGACCAAAATTCAGGTCTAAAGTGGGGGTGATTTTGTCAAGGGCACCCCATTTTATTCTTCACAGTGTCTGTTGATGGTGATGCAGCTAAAGCCAGGGCTTTCTAATGATGGTAACCGAGTCTCCTGGTATGCTCCTTATTTATGACACCCACGGGAGTTGAGTAACTGCCAATTATTATTGCGGGGGAGAAAGTAAAAACCTTAAATGTGTTTTATACCTCTACCCTGAAGCAGCATATCAGGCAAAATGGAAAGGAATGGGATCCTGCGAGCACAGCACTCTATTTCAATGCACTTGTTCACACAGCACCGAAGACCTGTATCCGCCTAATTCCTGCCGGCGCTGGCGGGTTAGGAAGACTTACAGCTGCTCGTTGAAGTCTGCGCCTGAAGCGCCGGGGGCATAATTACTCATTTCCCTTGTTTGTGCCCGTTCTTACTGAGATCCATGCTCCTCTTGCTGGATCTGTTTACATTCTGTAAAGCTATGCTGCTTCTTTATGGGTCTTGCCATCCTGGCATCTTTGTCCCTTTCCTGCTCAGAATCATCGGGAATGGATTTCCATCGTGGGGGTTTTAAGGTGTGGGCTGGGCATGCTCCCAGGAGGGCACTCTGGACGCACCAAGTCAATGACAGCGGATGTGACACGTGAAGAGAAGCACGAGGCACACTTGAGCACCGACGTTCTCCGAGAAGAGACAGGTGGTGAGGTCTGGCACTGAGACTGGCCATGCCGCTGACTCTGTCGACCTTAGTGACTGAGTCTTCCGCCCCTACCTGCTGGCGTGCATTTAGGACTGTAAATACCACCATGGACAGAATTTCAGCTCAGGGAAAACCCTACAGAGCCCAGCTGTCTCTCGCTGACGGAAGTTAGCCCACTGGATACACATAGCCACACTCAGGTAGCTGCACGCAGACAACAGCCCTGTCAGGTTTCATGCTTGTAGCACTAAATAGCTCATGCTCACCACTAAATGCTCAAAAGCTTTCAGCGAGCCCCCCTCTGCCCTCTCTGGTAGAGAATGAACGGCCTAACGATAACTAGAAAGAAAAGGAACTTGGCCTATGCAGCCAACGAGGAGGAGGTGGTTGGACCATATGGCATTTCCCAACCCACACCCCACCCTGGCCCACTGGCCCATGAAAAAGAAGCAGTGGCACAGAAAGGGGAGATTCCACACGTTCCCTTCAGCTTAATCTGAAGCCACTACAGAAAAGAGTCCAAATTCCTAATCAAATCTGTCTGGTTTGGGAGCATGGTGGGGAGAGGGGAGAGCTCCTCCCTGTGGCTCAGAAGCCTCAGTCAGTCCATTCCCAAAGCAAAAGCCAAGGAGATAAGGTGACGTCGGAGCCCCCATATTCGCACCCATTGTAGGACTCCGGCTGACTCAGCTGGCTGTCCAGATGGATCTGAATGTGTCAGGGATGTGGCACAGGTCACCCTGGTCAACATGGTCCCACCCTGGCTCTTGCCAGCGGTTCAGGAGAAAACTCGGCAGCTAACTGGCTGGAAATGGCCAGCTGAGCGAGTTGGAGGCCCCTTACAGAACTCTCCTGCCAGGTGAAGTCCAGCCCTTGCTGCCTGGGACGAGAGGCCCGTAGTGAAGGGCCTGGTAATTTATCTCCACAATTATGTCTGTTTTTTATCGTTTTAGTTGCTGGCAGAGAAGGACACAGAAGTCCTTTCCAAAGGATAATCTGGAGGGTACTGCTAGGGCCTTGGGGGGCTGGCAGGGGCTGCTGCCTAGGAGGTTTGCACCTGCCTCCCTGCCCTCTCTCCTCGAGTATGTGCTTAGCCCTTCTCTTCCCTTTAAAAGAATTCCCTTCAGGCAGAACTCTTTAGATCTAATCATAGTGTCATCAGAATGACTAAACTATGTGGTTCAGCTCCATGTGGGGCTTAACTGTCAGCAACAAAAAAGGAGAATGTCTGGCCTTAAAAGAACACGGAAAATGAACCCCAGTCCTTCTGGGAAAGGGTTGAGGGTCAGCCCCTTCATATGAATCTCAGACTCATGATGATTGTTTTCCTCAAAGCTTCCAGTGCCCTGACGACAATAGGTCCCCCGCAGTGAACACCGATGGCTGGCCACACCTACGGCTGGCCACGGACACGGCAAGCTCTGCTAACAGCAGTGTGCCCCTCCCTCTGTCAAGCCCCGCCTACCACTCACGTTCAAGTCCTGTGTCCTTCCAAACACCAACCTCATTCACTCCTCATCCACAGACAAGCTCTCTGGTGACTCCAGTCAAATATGAGCTCCCCCCTGCAAACAGTTGTTCTCTGTCACTCACCCGTTCTGCCTTTTCAGCACTGGGAAATGCTTGTTTTTTTAAATATACATGTTTTCACTCACCATATAACTAATACAATAAAGTCTTATGCTTCTTTAGCCCCATCCCCACAGCACCACAGCCAAGTATGTTGCATAAAGCAGGCCTTCCTCTGGCTAGGAAAGCCAGCAAACTGGCTGGGATGTCCCAAATGTCCCTGCTGGGTGGAAAGAGAAAAAGACATGGGCTGATTTAAAGATCATCTGTCGTGGGTGTCCCCCACTCAGTGTACCATCAAAGAGCCCTCCTCTTCTTCCCTGCTGCATGGGAAATGAAGTCTCCATTTCAAACTAATATCTTTGGGAAAAAGAAACAATAATGCAACGCTAGCCAATATGCATAGATTAAAATAATGAACAGACCTAGCAGCCAACCAATAGGAGTTATTCCACAAAAACTCTGTCTCTGCGTCCAGGATGCAGCCGCCAGGGTACATGGGGCTTTAATATTTAATGCAGAGATTTGAGGGGGTAACAAAGGGGTCTGGCCAGGAATGGAATCTCCAGTCACTGGGAAATCAGAATTCGTATTACTTATTTAGAACCCACTCAAGACCAACACAAAACAGAATAAACTGATGTCTTTGCATTGTTGTTACTTTGTAATGAACTAGATTCTTCACCTAGAGTTCTCACAGATGCAGGTCTAGGAGTCCTGCAGCAGGGATAGGTGGTGGCTCAGGTCAGAACAACATTTTAATCAAGAACAACATTTTTGATGTGGAAGTAAAATAAGTGATATAGAGTGAGTATAATCATTCTGAATGGCAAGGGGGCATTTAAATAGACTTCTAAGCCAAAGCAAGAGTAACTGTCCATCCTGGACAAAGATTTACAGGGCAGGAAGACAGTCTCACATCCCATGAGGAAAAGGTAGCTGCCCTGGCTGCTCTGCTCCAAGATATGACCACTGGGTGCTTTGTCAACAGGCAGGCTTTCAAAACAAATAAAAATAAAAATCCTTGATCACTAGCCAACAGAGCAACTTCTTTTTGAACTTTTTATATTGAAGTCATTTCAGATGGGCAGAGTTGTAAAGGCAGTTCAGAGAATCCCTATGACTAACTTTCCTGAAAACTACGAAATGTGTCAGTCAACACTGCCGACTACTCTACGGATTATGTTTGAAATTCCCAGTTTTTCCACTCAGGGACATCCTCGTGAGGCTCCCCAGGGGCCTGGCACTGCACCCCTGCTTGTCTTCTACTGTCACCGATTCAAGGAGACATGCAGTCTACATCTGAGTCTGCAGGGGATGGAATATGTTTTCTAGAGACTTCCAACTTTGACCGCCCACTGGGCTGAAGCTTCCTCTTGGTGGGAAGAGCACGTTGGATCTATTTCACATCGGTGACCGAGCACCACATGTATAGGATGATACAAAGGCTAAAGGAAATCAATGCACAACCTTGGCTGCTCAGAGTCAATGGAGGAATAGTTCTGACGGGTTTAAAAGTGCTTCCCAGGACGAGTGTTTTCACCATGTCCTCCATGCCATCTCATTTTCCTCTTTTCTAATTTGGCATTTGCATTTCAGGCTGTAGACAAAACTTTAAATGGACAGTTATCAACAACGAGTGCATCTTATTGTTGGGGACTCAATAGGCGCCGAACAAAGGATTCTCCGAGATTGCCTTTGCTGACAATATTTGGAAGGATATTGAAGCAGAAGCCCCTGCACTGGTTCATTATCAAGTGATGGAGTAAGCAAGAGTCACATGACCCAGATTCTGGGATAAAGGGAGTCCTGTCTACTAGATAACCTCTCATCTCAAAATTAAGAGATGGAAAAAGAAAACATTAGGTCATCTCTACTCCATTCAGCTGCTCCCCGTTCACTTGGGAACCTGAGTACATTTATTTTTATTCCACAGGGCATTGGCTTAGTTAAAATGTGTTGTGAGGCAAATCATATGCTGCATCTCCTGTAGTTTATCTTATAATCACTTTCCGGATTAAAATCTCTGTCTTGCTGACTTTGTGTCAATGAAATATTTATGTTATGCATCACACGAGGACACCGTGGAGTCTGAGGGAATACAGTGTTTGATTTCTATTGGCGTCGTCTACTCAGATTTAGAACCCCAAAGCCATGCAGCAAACCAAAGAAGACGTCAGTAAGAGGACACAGTGCTTCATGGGCCGTGGTAGCAGCACAGGGCTGGTAGGGGTTAGTATCCCACCTAACAGGCCTTTGTCCATTAGCAAACAAGTGCTCTCAGGAAGATTCCAGTAGGAAAATTGGCCTATCTAGAGTTTACACTCATCATTATAATCATTAGGAGGCCATAATAGGCAAACTTCTATGGCCACTCAGAATTTAAAGAGACACTTTCCTTCCTTGGAAGCCTGCACTGAAACACTTCTGGTTTTATTGTTCTTCCTGAGCGTCCCTGTGGTAAATCCCTGATGTCCCCTCAGCATCTCTCTCTGTTTCATCACCTGAAGGAGCCTAGCGATCACACGAAGCATAAGCACCCCCTCAAAGGGGCACAGTCTGCTCTCTCGACCTTACTACCTAACAGTAAGAATTATGTTACTAAGAGAACAGCTACTGCAACCGAGCATTAAATGAGCAGGTCCTATTTTGTCCTCTTCAGCCTGATGTCCATCCTCCACTACTACTCACATTGAACTTTTCCTGTTCAGCAACTACACATTTCAGTGGGCTTTCTAGCCCCCTTGTGGTTGGGTGTGGCTGCAGGCAGGAGGATTTACTTGCCAGTGTGAAGGGCCATTCAGAGGCAACCAGCAACGCTTCTAGAGTGATTGCATTACCTTCCCAGGTCTGAGTGGAGAGGACAACGTGGAGCAGGGCCTGTCTACCTATCATGGACATGAAGAGAGCAAGAAATAAACCTTAACTGTTTTCTGCCACTTTAACTTTGGGGCTATCTGTTACACAGCATAACCCAGCCTATCTTGCATGCTGCGTAATTATACGGAAATCAAAGATACTAAATAGCCTCCTAGTCAAACTTCTTTAAGGACTGTCTGTTCCCATTAGAATTCATCAGAGCACTTGACACTGCATCTTGATACCACAACGGCATTCTTTTTTTTTTTTAAGATTTATTTATTTATTTGTTTGTTTATTTATTTATTTATTATTATTTATACAAGCAGTGGGTACAGTCAGAAGCGCGGGAGGCTGAGAAGATTCACCAGAGCCAGAGTGGGGAACAGAACAGGCAGAGTGACGAAATACACTGCTGAGGGGAGCAGTGGCGCAACAGGAGAGGTCTGCGCACCGTGTGGGACCCTCACCGGTGGCTGGGGATCAAGGCGGCGCTGCAGAGGCTGCGGGCAGCTTCCCAGTCCAGTGCTCAACCGCTGAGCCACCAGGGGAGGCCCCAACGGCATTCTTTTTTAATCTCCTTTTTCTGCTTTGGCTTCCTCCCACTCATCTGCAGACTCAATTGTGACCATCTCCCCATTTCTGGGAGACTTTGTCCAGTGTTTTGGCTTTAAATATTATTCCAACTCTACTGTGTTTTCTTTATGTATACAACTTCACTAAAACTCAACAGAAGCCCACACTTACCTCATTTCCAAAGAGCTCATCTTAGTAACCTCCTATTCTTTTCAGTTCTTCTGATCCACCAAGCTAGAAATTTGATAAATCCTTCTTCTTCTCTGCCCAATGAGCCAAGAAGTACTACTGAATATATCTCTATCTCCACTGTATTGGTGGAGATTAATACATTCTTATTAATTAATAAGAGATTCTATTAATACATTCTTAGCTTCTCTTTGAACACATCCCCAGATTTGACTCCCAGGCTTATATAGCAATTTCTTGAACAATATCCTGTCTTCTTTACCAATCGAATGAAGTTCTGATTTCCTTGTGTCACATTCTTCTGTCTTTGTCCAGTTAGTTTGTCTTCAAACTTTGTGCTTTATTTACTTTTTGGTCTTCTTCTTTCCTTTTCCTGAATTGCCAACTGACAGTTTTTATGATCCCATCATTTTTAATCCCTCTTTCACCTAATGGAAAACTCTCATTTTGGAAAACTTTCTCTCCCAAATTTGATGTGATTCTGGTAGAGTTCTCGAATACTGGCCAAAGAGAGTAGGTATATGATTATGGTGATCTTATATCCTAGTGTTCTGGAAAAGTCACATTATAACTGTTATCCTAGCAAAATTTACAGCACCCATTTTCATTCTCAACTGTTTTCAGCTGGGATCATGTGCAGCCACATTACATGGGTTCCCCCAAAAGACCATCAGAGTCCCTCTGTGGGATTATGAAATAAATGCTGGGAAAGAGACACTCTGTTAGTCAACTATGGCCCTGGCTGCTAGCAGCTACTTTTCAGAGGCTGCTCTGCAGTAGAACAGAGAGGTCAGCATTCAGAGAAAAAGCTTTCCAGAACAGCACAGGAGCTCCTGGATCCAGGGATATCTGAAGTCTGAGGGCCAATAAATTTTGGGAAAATCTTTTGGGAAAATCTATTTTGAGGTAAGTTCTTGTCATTTGCAATCAAGAGTTCTGACTGACACATTGTGGGTTCCCATAAGCTGGCTACTAGCTGGCCACTTCCGGGCAACTGTAACCTATTTGCTATCTACAAATCACAGAAGAACATTCCTTGACTACATAGCCCATATCACGAGGCAGGCCCTGAGACACCTCGGCCGCTGATGACCTGATTACGTGACTATCTCCATGGTGGTCTCAGGATAACTGTGCCTGTGAGAACATCAAATACTTTGCTGACGCAAATGTCTTTTTTTTCTTAAAGTTTTGTTTTTTTTTTTTAAAAAAACATTTTTATGTTT
The DNA here is from genome assembly GCF_014898055.3 of Talpa occidentalis. Taxonomy (NCBI): domain Eukaryota; kingdom Metazoa; phylum Chordata; class Mammalia; order Eulipotyphla; family Talpidae; genus Talpa; species Talpa occidentalis. The sequence continues at coordinate 1,229 of NW_023605328.1, read as the reverse complement.
TTTAATGAAATATTTATTTATTTATTTATACAAGCACTGGGTACAGTCAGATGCGCGGGAAGATGAGAGAATTCACCAGAGCCAGAGCGGGGAACAGAACAGGCAGATTGACGAAATGCACTGCTGAGGGGAGCAGAGGCGGCAGGAGAGGTCTGCGTGCCATGTGGGACCCTCGCCCAGTGGCCGGGCATCGAACCAGCACCGCAGAGGCTGCGGGCAGCTTTGCAGCCCAGCGCTCAACCTCTGTGCCATTGGGGAGGCCCGCAAATGTCTCTTGATGTATGGTCAAGTTGTCCTCTTCCCTGTCTCTCATAAAACTTTGTCCCCCATTCCTATCCCACCCTCTGGACTCTATCCCTCATACCACTGTCACATGATCAGCTTTTACTAGCCTGTATGGTTTCAATAAATGTCGCAAGAACTTCTGTTCAAGTGTCAGAGTCTTGCCTGGCAACCTGCTCCACGACTGCTGTGGTCCTCATCACATTCCCGCTGCAAAGTGGCAGCACAATTCTTGTCACAACAACACACAACTTTGGTTTCTGCAGTGCTGCCCTTCTTTAGTCCAAGACCCCCATCTCTAAAGGCCTGCTGGGCCTTTCTTCACAGTGAAACCTTCATAGATGCTCAGGGCAACTTTCTCAGACTTGACCTGTGAAATTTTGATAGCTTGAGTTCCAGCAGTGATTACAGTCTCTGCCCACAATGTTCACACTTCATGTCCAGTTATTTCAGGATGTGGTCTCTTTTGTCTCCAAGAACAAGATGATAAACTCCTGGCAAGAGACGGGGACTCGGTTTAATCTTTTCTTATGGTTTCTCGAGACCTAACAGGATGCTGTCCACACAGCAAGCACCAATAAATATTTGTTAAGGACATGAATTATAAATGTAAAGATAACATTGACTACGTGTCCAAGCAGAAGAGAGAGAGTGCCTGAGACATGGGGGTGGGAAGTCACTGTTTAACCAGACTGGACAGGAGGGTGGAGAGGGAAAAACACATTCTGATCACCTTTCTTTAGTTATAAAGCTTCTCCTGCTTATGTCCAATTTCTTTCACTCTGGCTTTGTTTCTTCACCATTTCAGTTGACTCTGCCCACCTTGGTACCATTCTAAAGGCAAACAGTAATCTCCCTGCCACTAATTCAGCAGAAACCTTCAGTCTTCATCTTGTTTCTCTTAAAGGCAGTAGGCATTAACCAGCTTTCCCTCTTGAAATCTCTCT
>NW_023605327.1:0-25223 GCF_014898055.3 Talpa occidentalis | reverse complement strand
CATGACATAAAATTGTATTCTATCAGAATATCTAACTCCAGGCAACATTGCTGCAACTGAAATAAAGTTCTAAAATTTCTTTGATGGTGCATTACTGCCATAAAAAGAGAATAAAATGCAAATAAATTAGCAAATGTTAATGTCAGCCGAATGAGTTAATTTGTATTAAACAATTATATTGCTTATATGGTCACATAAATCAACAAAATGTCAGTGACTGTTCCATGTCAAGTGCCAATTTAGAGACTTTCATCAAATAAATTAACATTCATTTTAGAAATTCATACATACTGGCAGAAAACAGAATCTAACTTTAGTGGTTGAAGGAATTTCATAAAAGGTGGATCAAGATAAGAGTGGCCTGATGACAGATGTGAAGAACCTTAGAAATTAGTCACAGAATAATGATTTCACAAATACACCTAATGGGGCCAGGGAACCCAGGGAAAAACCAAGGCTATGGGAGATCTGCAAGCCAGGAATGCAGCTCAGGAATCCAATTTTGCCAGATAACTCTGCTGAAAGCTGGGAAGAATCAGGTAAGACAGTACAATCTCTTTCTCCCATCACTTATTCATGTCTCAGTCAGTATTTTTATTGATTATAAATTTCTGCTGATCCAGATCACTGAATCCTAGTGCTGCTGTCTCCCATGGTAACCAGTAAATCATACTCTTACAGAGTTGATGTAGAGTTAGCTATTTTGGGGTACTATACACAAATTCAAGTTTAACATCATAAGTGTGTTTTGATGAGTAAGTATATTAGTAATTAAACCTTAGTACTAAGTCCTATTTACTGGATTCAGGAACATGAAATAGTTATCTAAAAGGGGCAATTTACTTTCTCAGTTGAGAGGTTACAATTTATATACCTTCCAACGTCCAATCTCCTATATGTGATTCCTACTGTTCGAACCTAAACATAAGTGAAAGGGTCAGGAAAGCAGTTCAGAGGGGAAGCTTCCTAGTGTACGAGGAAGATGCAGGAAGGCACAGAATAGATTTAAAAGGTAAAAAAATGAAGGATAACCAGCATCCATGGAACTCCCAAAATTTGAATGCACTCTACCAGCCCAGTTTTGAAAATAGATTTGTTCATCTTTGTAACTTATTTATGCGTCATTGACATATCTACTCTGCATGATACTTATAGTGATTCCAATTGTTGTATGCCTTGGGTTGATTAGTACACACTGACCTTTGAGTAACAGAAAGGCCCAATGGGTTAAATTGAGAGATGCTCATGTAACATTTGGAGGCAATAGGTTGCTGGCAATGGCAGCACTAAAGGCAACATAGCTATAGTCAGTTGTTGTCCGAACTTATTTTTCATGAATTTCCCATCAAGACTGCAATATAGGGGTCTCCCTGGTGGCACAAGGGTGTTAAGCACAGAACTGGAGCTATCCACAGCCTCTGCAGCACGAGTTGGATCCCTGGCCAGCCGGAGCAACCCATATGGTGCAACAGACCTCTCTGTCTCACCTGCTGCTCACCTTTCAATGTCAATCAGCCAATCTGCCTGTTTTGCTCCCCAACTGTCTCTGGTGCATCCTCTTACCCCCCGCAGCCCCCACACCTCTGGCCTGTACCCCAGCTCTTGTATGCATAAATAAATAAATCTTTTTTAAAAAAAGACTGCTTCCATAGCTTAGTTATTGTAAATAGTGGTGCTATAAACATAGGGTGCAGATGCCCTTTTGAATTAATGATTCTGTGTCCTTTGGGTAAATTCCTAGGAGTGGAATTGCTGGATCATATGGAAGCTCCATCTTTAGCAAGTTGAGGAATCTCCACACAGCAAAAATAGATGACTGGATCAAGAAGATGTGGTACATATACACAACGGATTATTACTCAGCAATCAAAAACATAAACTCATGCAATTGCAGCAACATGGAGGAGCTGGAAGGGATCTGCTCAGCGAATAAGCCAGAAAGAAAAAGAAAAATACCGGATGGTCTCACTCATAGCAGGAATTTAGAAAATCTAAATAAGGGACCAGGAAAAAGACTAATTATAATAAAGTAAAAATCAAAATCAACAAGCAACTATAAACCAAAGACACACTGGGAGGGGGGAAGAATGAGGGAGTAGGGTCAAAATAACGGGGGTGGGAATCATATGGGGAATATAACCAAGATGAAAATGCATACATTGTGAAAAAATTAAAAATGATGTAAAAATATATAAAATAAAATAAAAGACTGCAATATAGATGCTGCAGCTCTGGACATCATGTCTCTGAGGAAGAAGAAAAGCAAAGTTTAGGGGAGAATAATGCTAGCTGTATCTCTCCATTTTTATCAAGAGAACAAATACTTTTCTAGAAAGTCTAATCACATCCTACCTTGGTTTCATTGGTCACAACTGCAACATATTCCTAATTACAAAAGAGACTTTATACGTATGTATTTGAGTAAATGTTCTTCCCTCCATAAAATCCAGATTCTAGCAACAAGAAATAAGGAGATATATAATAAGCAATTGAAAGTGTCTGCCACAATATTGTGTGATGTCCTTGTCTGCTTTTATTATATGTCCTTTTATTATCTGTCCTTATATGTAACTCAAAAGACTCCCTCCCATACTCATTAAACTTTAGATACAAAAAAAGCAAATAGAAATCAGACAGTCCCAAAGATCTATGAATCTAAAAGCTGGTTCTTTGAAAAATAAACAAAATAGACAAGCCTCTATCTAGACTAAGAAAAAAAAAAAAAAAAGGAAGAAAATAACAACAAACAGAATCAGAAAAACAAAAGAGAAGTTACAACTGAAAGCTCAAAAATACAGAGGGATGAAAGAGACTATTGTGAACATCTATATTCCAATAAATTGGTACCTGAAGAAAGGACAAAATATGAGAAGTATACAACCTTCCAAAACTCAGTCAAGAAGAAACAGAAAGTCTGAACAGATGAATCAAAGCAAGGAAGTTGAAACAGTAATCAACTCCCACCCCAAAAAGCCCAGACACCAGACAGTTTCACTAGTGAGTTCAACCAAACCTTCAAAGACAAACTAACAGCTATCCTCAAATTCTTTGCAAAAATTAAGAGAGAACACTTCCAAACACATTCTATGAGACAAACATTAATAACAAAAGCAGACAAGTACATCACACAAAAAAGAAAACTGTAGACCAATATCTGTGATGAACGTAGATGCAAAAATGCTCAACAATATCTTAGCAAACTGAATTCAACAATACTTTAAATGCATTGTGATCATATCATCACTTCTCAGCTTTTGTCTAAGATCAAGTAAAGATGAGCATACATCATAGCCACTACATAACTTTTCCTTATGTTTTCCTCTATCCCTTTAATCTTACTTTTCACTTAAAATTATGAAAATAGTAAAGTGGGTCTATTAGACCAAAAAATTAAAAGAATGTAATTCTCTCCTTTTTGGATTATTTTGTGTTCCTGAATCCTTATTACTACTAGGGCTTATATATTTGCTTCCCCAAATTAGCCCAATTACACTGTTAATGAATTTGTATTTGGGTCCCAAATATAACAAATATTGCAAGACTGTGATCTAGAGATAGCAAAGAAGGCAGTAGCACTAGAATATAGAAATAAAGTCAACAGAAGTTTTATTATGATAGTTAGAAATAGTGAATAAGATGTCCCTAGATGTACCAATTCTATCAGTTGCAGAATAACATATCATAGACCAAGAGATATGACAATCTAATTATTGCTTTATATCCAGTGATCCTACCGCTCATCTTAATAAATAGCTGCAAAGTAATAGTCAAAGTAACTGTGAAGGGGAGAACAGAAACCACATTTCAGACTTCACAATGGCAGTAATTTATGCCACTTGTACATACCTGGCATGGGATAGGACCTTAAGTTACTGTCACTTCAGTGGGTTTAGTTTTTTTCTACCATTGTTTTATTCTGCGTCACATTGCATCTATTTTCATGTTAATTCTGGAGCAAAACTAATCTTTCTGCCACATCACCTTGTTTTTTTGTCACACTCCTTTTCTGGCCACATCTTCCCTAGAGCACTCTTGATGGAAGCATTTGTAATACAATCAACCAACAATGTAAACTTGTTCTTTGGTCTAATTTGACACTGACTTGCAAAACGGAAGGAAAATCCTATTTTGAAGGGCAGAATTTAAAACCTGAACAATGCAGGTACATCTAAATCACTGAAAGAACAATGTGTCAAAGATACCCTGATACAAAACACTAGATTTAATTTAGTAATACTGTTTTATGTTTTAGTTAATCAGTATTGTAGAAATATAACAGAAAAAGGATTCCTTTATCATAGTGAACTATGGTAGACTATAGGATATAACTCTTGTGAAGCTTTAAAAATTAAGTTTGAAATGGAATTGTATGATCATGAAGCCATGTCCTTCATCTAACATGGACAAAAATGTCTCAGACAGCTCCTGAGATACTTCTTTTAAAAAGCTAGTAGAACATACCATCATTTGCCCTTTTTTCTTCATCTCTTCCTCTATATCCTGCCGCCAAGAACAGCCCTGGAGCTCCTGACACCATCTTGGATCATGACAATGAAGGGTACACCTTAGGAATGATGGAGTAGTGACCTAGAAAGAGTTTGGGTCTCTGAGGACCAGGTTTGGACTTTCTATTAGGGGGTCTCTATATGAAAGAGAAAAAAGCTTCTATTGAAGTCACTCCTGTTGGGGATCTTTTTTATCATCATCAAACTCAATGTTATTAGAAACAAGCACATAGTAAAAATAATGACAGCAAACATTAATTGACCTCTTTGTCAATACTGTGCTGACCACTTTATTTCCATTATCATCATTAATCTTCACAACAACACACACAGTCAGGTGCTATCACTATGCAGAGGGAAAAAGTAGAGCTTGGAGAAGTTAACTTGCACCTGACTCCAGGATCCGTGCTCAAAAAACAACAATCAGGCCTCCCCTGGTGGCGCAGGCGGTAGAGCGCAGCCCTGTGAAGCTGTCCACAGCCTCTGCAGTGTCGGTTCGATCCTAGTCAGCTGGTGAGGATACCACATGGCGCGGCAGACCTCTTCTGTCGCGCCCGCTGCTCCCCTCAGCAGTGTATTTCGTCAGTCAGCTTGTTCTGTTCCCTTCTCTATCTCTGGTGAATCCTCTCACCCTCCCACGCATCTGGCCTGTACCCCAGTTCTTGTATAAATAAATAAATAAATCTTAAAAAAAAAACAAAACCCTGGTGAGAAATATCTTTGTGACTTGAACTCGTGGTTTCTCTATACCATACATCTATGTAATTTTAAGTACTATTTCAAACCTTCCCTACTTTCAAACACCCTACCCATTATTTTTAACACAAATACTAGAACTTCTTATAGTACTCTGTTATCCAAGGTTAAGGAAGGGAGGGATGACATTTATTCTGATAGAGAATATATATTATTGGCATGTGCTTTGTAGCACAAGAAATAATTTCATTTTCCTTACTGCTGCACAAGGGGGAAAAAGAAGTAAAAGATAGATACAACATCTGGAAGACTGATTTAGCAAGAAGAGATATGGTCAGAGAACAATCTGCAACCTATACTGTTTCATTGCAATTTTCTTAAATATTTATAGTAGTTTATAGGTCAACAGTTATATAAAAGAAAAAATAAGCTTTAAAATGCAGAAAGAAGAGTGCTTGCCAAAGAAGTTAAATAGAACTAGCTTTGGTGGACTAGATTAGGATAACTTTTTTAATGAACTCATTATAGTTTCTATCCTGTAAAAAATTTTCTTTTATTCTCTCCCTAGAATATTTGATAAAAAGCTGACAGATTTTTGGGTTTCAACCAATGGTATTCTGTTCTTCATACAACATTTCAGTAAATATTCACTGGGTCCCTATAAGTGCTGGGCATGATATGCTCAAAAGTGAGTATAAAGATAAAGAAGACGTTGTCCTTGCCCTACTGTTACGGGGTAGACAGATGAGGAGAATGCAGTGAGATGCAGGGGCCAGAGAGGGCAGATGTGCTGCAGAGAAGGCAGAAATGGCAGGCAGAGGCCAGAACAAGACAGGCTAGTCTCACTGGCTGAGAGGTTTGGACATCACCAATGGCATTAAGAGCCACTGAAAATATTAGGCTTCGGGGTAACATCAGTTTTGTTTTAAAAATCTAATTCTACACAAGAGCATGAAAGATGGACTAAGTGAGATAAATATGGAGGAAACTAAACTACAATAATCCAAGCAAAAAAATAAAATGTCAAAGGACCAAACCAAGGCAGGGGAGTGGATTAAAAAAGGGCTGGATGTAAAGACATCTCATAGAGAATATCAATAGGCTTAGTTGAAGAGATGAGAGAGGAAAGGAAAGAATCTGTGAAGATTTTAGGTTTACAGATTGTTGGAGTATGTTTGATATTTTAGATGTAGCTGAGTTGAAGAATATATTTATAAGCTTTGGCTGATTAGTTTTTCTTTGGCTCTTCCTCTTAGTAGTGGACAAATCATATTGACTTATTAACATTCACCTTCCTTCTCTTTAAACTGAAGATAATCTTTCTTAAGACTTTCAAATAAGGCGAGGCAGAACCTCTCCTGTCTCACCCGCTGCTCCCCCTCAGCAGTGTGTTTCAGTCAATCTGCCTGTTCTGTTCCCTACTCTGTCTCTGGTGGATCCTCTTAACCCCCTGCATCTCTGGCCTGTACCCCAGCTCTTGTATGCATAAATATATAAATCTTTAAATAAAAAGACTTTCAAATAAGACTTAACTAAGGTAATGTAAGAAAAGACCAAGCAAAACAAGAACTGGAACAAAATAAGACCTATGTCAGTTAGGATTCAAATTAAGGGAGCAGAAACCACACAAAGTACATCAAGTACATAAGTTATTTAGTGCAAGGAATTAGAGGTCTACAAATCACTGAAAAGACTAGAGGAATGAATGTTATGGCTACTTGGTTTTTATATACAACATTGCAACTATAATCTGGAGATTATGAAATTGGCTTTGCTACCTCTCAAGAAACAGCTGTCAATGTCACAGGTGCTGCGCTGTCCACAACTAACAATTGTCAGCAAATTGTGAAGCCAACTCATCGCAGAAGTCATGTCTGTCAAGGACCATGTCAGCCACCACTGCTGCTGGAGAAAATGACTTTGCCTCCCTAATGTAGGCAGATAATTCTCTATGTTTTTCATCAACTTTTTTTCATATTTCTCTTTCTTCTTTCACTTAGGTCTCTCTTCATTCCCACCTTTGAGGTCACCGATTCAATCTTCTGTTTGTTCTTGTCTGCTTCCATAACTTTCGGGATGGGGGTCTGCTTGCCCTTCTCCTCTTTTGATCTTTTATTTTCTGAATCTCTGTTATGTTGTTATTTAAAGCTTCATTTGTTTTTTCTGAGTTTTCATGGATCTCTTTGACAAGCTTTCCTGCATTTTTCATTTCTTTGAATTTCTTAATCATGTTAATTTTAAAATCTGTATCTTGATAGGAAGAAAAAATCTTCCATATCTTTATAGTTAGATCTGGAAAGAGATTCTCTCCTTGCGATGTAATACTTTGAGTGTTCAATGTGCCCTGTGTTGTACTGTTGTCTGCCCATTTTGCTGCTTTAAATTTCCCTGTTTTGAAGTTATTTGTATCAGTATCTTAGAGATTTGCAGTACTTACACTTTTCTGGTAGATGACACTGTAGTTTGTTTTTTGGTCTTTGGGAGGTTTTTATTTTTAATTTTTTTTTTTAGCTTTTCCAAGCTCTATATAATTTTAGATATTTAGCCTTTTGGGCTTTCATGTCTGGAGATCTGATCTTGCAGCTTTGGAGTCAAGATGTGGGGGAAGGTCCTGTCACTGGCGGAATTAGGATGGGGGTCTGCTTGCCCTTGTGACATCACTAATATCCCTCCTCTCTGGGGTTCCAGTTCCAAGTCTCAGCAATCTGCATGCTGACTGTGTTTCACAAGGTCAGTTTTAGTCCTGAGATGTTGGGGAGGGGAAACGCAGCCCAGCACACTGTTCTTTTCAGTGGATCCATCTTACTGGGAGCACCTTAGCTCTTCTGCATGTATCTCCTTTCAGTGAAGGATGTGTGCCTTTCTAACGTTCAGCTTTCCCCTGCCCAAGGTTTGTATGGCAGCCACCAGGCATTTCTCGACCTCGACCTCTTATTTTATGAAGCATGAATCTCCTCAAGGTCCCTTCTGTTGTGGTCTATGCTGGTCTACTGTGTTCAAGAGGTGTTTCATCTTCACTCCAAGCCATGGGACTCTTCAGATTTAGTCCTTTTCTAGTGACACTCAAATTATCTTCCTGGAAGCAAGCAAGGAAATTCCTTTTATGCCATCTTGATCCAGTCTTCATCTCGTATGTTTTATTGGAATTCAGTGAGGCTTATTTGTTCACATCTGATCTATGGCTGACGAGTTGTCACAGAAACTGTATAGCATACAACCTAAAGTTAAAAATAGCCACTATTGGCCATTTACAAAATAAGCTTGACCACATCTGTATTACATTAATGTTCTTCAATTTGCACAGATTTACCCAAATTACCCTAGTGAAATTCTGAAAGATTGTTTCTTTTAGGAATCAGAAACTTTTTTTCCTCTCTCCCTTTTATCCTCTTCCAATCAATACCACTGACTGCTGATCAGGACCAGAAGAAAGGCCATATAATATTTTAAGGTGTTAATTTAAATTGTTGTACTTCTATTTATTTATTCTATTTATTCCTTCTTTTTTATTCCTTCTTTTTTGAACTTTATTTTTCCTCTTAGATTTATGATTTATTAGAGTACAGTTGGAAATTAAAAATGTGTATAGGTGCTTACATATAGTGTATAATATAAGCAATTTTCAGTTTGATATAGTCCTAACTTGTCTATTTTCTATTTTACCTGTATTTCCTGTGCTCTGGTATCATCTCCAAAAATATCATTGCCAACACAAATGTCAAGAAGCCTTGTCACTATGTTTTATTCTAGGAGTTTTGTAGTTTCAGGTATTACATTTAAGTGATTAATTCATTTTGAGTGAATTTTTACAATGATGTAAGATCAGAACCCAGTTTCATTATTTTGAGTATGGATATTCAGTTTTCAGTACCATTTTTAAAAAGGCTATTCTTTCTCACATATTTGTACTTGGCACCCTTATCAAAGATTAGATAAATGTATATTCATGGATTTATTTCTGGAATTTCTATTGTGTTCCATTGGTCTTTGTGTCTGCTTTTATGCCTGTACCATACTCCCTTTGCCAGCAATTCTTTCAGTCCTTGACTTGTATACACATTAATCTCTTCCTTCACCTTCACATGACCTTCTCCCTCTGTCTTTCTCTGTGTCTCCTCTTATACAGACACCACACATATTGAATTAAAGGCCTATCCTACTCCAATATGATCTCACCTTAACTTAAAAATAAATTAAATCTTCAAGAAAACATATTTCCAAATAAAGTCACATTTTCAGGTACTAGGAAGTTGAACTTTAAAACTCTTTTTGACAAATGCAATGTAACCTATATACTCATAAATTTAAAAATGGTTCTAAAAAGAAAAACTGTGCTAGAAGAATATGAGCAAAGAAATCAATAAATGTGAATAAAACAAACCAAAAAATGTTGCACAGAATGATAAAGAAATATTTAAACAAAATGTTAAAAATAAAAATAAATTTAAAATAAGAAAAATTTATATATATGGTAGTAATTAAAGCTCAAGTCATCTAAGATAATCAGAAGAGTAGGGCTACTGTAATTTTTAGACCTTCAGTCAAATATGCAATTGAAAATTTTAGTAGTTAGTTCTGAGAGAAAAAAAATTGAAAATATACTTTCCAAATAGTATTGGAGAAAATTTTTCTATTAAACAACTAATTTATAATGAATTCAAGAAAGAAAAAAAAAAAACAAGTAACATTAAACACATATGCATGCACAAAATGACAGAAATAATTCCAAATGTATCAGTGATCATGTTAAATGTAAGTGCACTGAACTCTCCAATTGAAAGGCAAAGACTGCCCAGTAGATAAGAGGTGTTAAAAGAGAATTTCCTAAAACATAGGGTAGATAAATCTCTGATTGTTTTAACCCAGTCTTGATATAGATATGTTAGAATCAGGGAAAAAACTTTTTAAGGCAAAATTATTAGAGATTTAAAAAAAGATACTATAAAATGATAAAAAGTCAAAATTCACCAAATGATAGTGAATTCTCAATTTTTATGTATCTAACAGTGAGGTCTCATACAATCAAAAGCTGAAATTATTGGAGGAACAATAAGGAGCAAACTCTGAGCCTATGAATGATATTGCACCTCCATCACATTTTAATAGACTCCACCCATCTCCATGCTCAAGAGATCTCAGGTGCCTGGGATTACAACTCCCAGTATGTCATGAATCTAATTTCTTGAACCAGGATCCACAGGGAACTAGGGGTGGAGTTAAGCAGTCATGCTTGGTATATAATTTAACACATGTGATCTCAGCTCTCTTGTTTTTTCTGACTTTTGACTTGCACCCTGGTGTCTCAGCTCAGACAGCATTACTGTTGACCAATTAATCTTCTCCATTTTTCTGTTCTCTTTTTGCTCATTCCCCTTATAAATAAAACCTTTTTGACAATTTTTCTCTGCATGCCTGCTTTTGAGTCTTGTCCTGAGTTCCTAAGAACACACAAGTCACCTTGTTTCCCTCTGGGGCTGCACTGAACAAAATAATGCACCATTATAATAGAGAATTTTAAAAATCCTCTCTCAAAAATTGATCAAGGCCAAAACAGAAATTGTAAGTATAGAAATTTTTGTTTGAAAATACAATTTGCCAGTTTGATCTCATGGATCCCAGCAATTAAAAATACATTTTTAAGTATCTATGAAATATTTTCAAAAGTTGGCCAGTTATTAGGTCACAAAGCAACTCTCAGAACATCAAAAGAATTAATATAAATACATTTTGAAGTTGTAGAAGATAGAATTTTTTGGATGGATTAATGCTGCACCTCCCCCTGCAGTGACCTTTAGGGCTAATGGCTTTCGCCAAGGTCCCTAGGTCCGGCTGGGCAAGGAACCAGCGCAGGGGGAGAACAGCAAAACTCCCTAAAGCAGGGGAGTACATCAATGTTCCCTGAAGACATGGATAAGACAGAAGCCTATCAAAGGATTACGACCACCAGGAGCTAAAACCTTATCTCATCTTTCTAGAACTACAAACTTTATCCCTTCATTGTCTTTCTAAAACTTCCTTCTTTCTTCCATAAAGGTCATTTGTTGTTAATTAAAAAATCATATGAAATCCTTAACACAAGGCTGACTCAAATGAAACGTTACTAAACCCTGTAATAATTAAAATATAGTTTAAGTGAAAAAGTAGCTAGTAAAACAAAAAATGCGATCATATAGCTTAAAAACAAAACTAAGGGATTATCTACTTAAGAAAGAGGATAGGTCCAGATGTAAACCACTCAGCAATAAGCTAAATCCATTCACTGCTCCTGTATATATACTGGCAACTAACTCAAAATCGCACTCAGATTTACACTCTCTCTTGAAGTGTGTCTGTTTGTCATTTCTTCAGCCGAATCCCTGACCACCCTGCGCAGTCTCTCAACCCTGAGACGGCCTCATCGTTCACTGCTGTGCTGGTCCGCGGCAGATTAATGTAAGTAATAAGAAAAAGAGTTATCAAGGATAACTGCTCAATTATAATTTAAGAACTCAGTAGATGGTCATTCCATTAGCTAAGACTGTGAATGCAAGACAAAATAAAGATATGAGGGTAAGGGGGGAGCCTAGAAATCCATAGTTCTATGTTGACTATGTTACAGATACTAGATATAAAGTGAAGATGCCAATTAGGACCTTCTGAGGAAAAATAAAGTTAACATACAGATTAGAGAATCATTAGCATAAAATATGGTATTTTACTCATGAGACACCTAAAAGAGGTATCTATTGAGTAAGAAAGTAATAATAAATAAAGAGGAACTATAAGATAAAGAGAACTGCAAATTTAGAGATCTAGATGAGATTAAAAAGGCAAAGGAAATTAAGGAGTAATCAGTGAAATCTGAGATAAACTAGGAGAGTATAGAACCATGGGCATCAAACTGAGATAAGCTCTTCTAGTAGGAAGAGTGATTATTCAGTCCATTGGATAAGAACAAAGAAGTGGTCATTGTTTTGAGCACTATGGAAACCATTTGAACTTGGCATTATGGAAATCATTGAACTAATTCTCCATGGTGTGGTGTGAAGGAATTCTATTTGGAGTGGATTAGTTGGAGAATATAAAGAAAGGAAGTAAAATATTAACTACAGAAAACTCTCTTCAGAAGTTTAAGTATGAAGGAGAGTAGAGAGATGGGGAGAATAAAATAAGGGACAGAAGGTAAGAGTTTTTATTTTTAGGCAGGACATATGAGAGGAGGTTATTATGGAATGGTGTTATACAAAAGGATAGTGATGATGTGACAGGTGAGAGAGATAACTGCAAGGGCAATGTCCTCAAAAATTTGAGAGAGGAGGGAACCCAGAGCATAAGAAGTGCTGTACTTATACCCAGTAACAAGAAGGGAGACATTGCAAGGGTACAGATGAAGACGAGGATGTTCTTATTTCAGTCATTTTCTCAAGGAAGTATAACCACCATTTAAGAAGTGAAGGAAGTGGTATAGGAGTACTGAGGGAAGAAAAGACATGTAAAATAATTGTTTAGAAGTGAAAATTTGAATGTGCCAGAGTAGTAGGATTGCTAGGTAATGAGGTGTGTCTTTTTGAATATTGTAATCATGGATTGAATGTGAAAACAATCAGCATGGTGAATGTGAAACCAAGCAGCAATATTAAGCTGCTTGAGTGCAGGGAGAGAATCAGTTGAGCTCAATCAGAGTTGGACTTATGCCTAATGAGCACAATGATAGGGGAGAGGGACATATGACTTAAAGGTGGCTGGAAGGTTCTGATTTCAGTATCACATGACCTACGGCTTTGTTTGCATATGCCCTAAAAATAGTTTTGAAAAACTAGATACACTCCACTCATTGTTTAAGGTAATATCTAATTTTCTCATTATAAGTTAAAATGTGATAAGACTTTTTGACATAATACGGTTTGATATGTCATTTTAAAAAACTGTCTTAGTTCATTGAGGGATCCATAACACAATAAAATGGACTTAGTGACTTATAAATAGCAGAAAATTATTTCATACACTTATGAAAGTTAGGAAGTCCAAGTTCAAGGCACTAGGAGACTGGACCTCTGATGAGATCCCACTTCCTGGTTCATACTTTGCATCTTCCCACTGTGTCCTCATGTTGGAGAGGAGAGAGCAATCTTGGGCTCAAGACCAAATCACCTCACAAGATCCTACCTCCAGATGCCATTTAATTGGGAATTAGGTTTCAGCTTATGAATTTTGAGAGGACACAAATATTCAGTCTATAGCAATAACCAATGCACTTTAACACTATATCAATCTGGTATCCACCATTACCTATTAAAGAATGTACTTATATGTGCTGCTCAAATTGAAATTTTATCTTGTTTTTCTATTTGAATTTATACTTCCAGCCCATTTACTCTCCTTAACGACTGAATTTTATAATATATTTTTGTGCTCACAAGTTTTTATTTATCACCTTCACACATTTCTCTGCAACAAACATATGGATATAAAGTGAAATTTAATATAATTTTTATATTTTGTGCAATCATAAGGTTCTAAGTACTAAAACTTCTAGATTAGTTACTATTATAATTATTATATACATTGATTAAAATAATTTCTATATATTAAAACTTTTTTCAGAACATATATTTAAGTTTGACAAATAGCTATTAAATATAACAAGTAACATTTTATTAAAACTGTAAATTAAGACATTTTTTCTTAATGAATTACTTCATTCATACATGAATGTTAATTTCTTGACTAAGTTATAGAAAACAAAGGCCATCAATTATTTCTTCATTTTTCACTATTATACCTATGTGCTAAGAAACCTTTTGCTCACAACTAAGTAGATAGAAAATGGAAAACGTCTATATGGAAAACTTCTATAGCAATGTCATTCAATTGCTTGAACTAATTGTTTCAACTTCTGAGTTGAAAGCCAAAAAGTATCATATGAAGATAGGAAATAGGTAAATAGTATATCAACTGATAACTCATTTTACTAAAAGCAAAGAAGAGGAACACTTTTAACTTGCAAAAGGATTTGTTACTGGATTATTAGAATCACTTGGCTTCTCAATTTCTAAGAACTATACCAAAAATGCTTTACTGAGATTTATCTGAAAGTAAATAATACTTGCTATTCTTTCACTTTAAGGCATATTGTTTAATTCAATGTACTCAGGAAGAAATCCACAAAAGTGAATATTATTGATTTCATTACACTTTTGTCGATATAGTGTGTGATGAAATGCTATTTAATCATGTTTCTTAAATCAAGCTTCTTATGTTGAGGTAATTGTAGATTCACATTCAGTTTTAAAGAAAACCCAGAGAGAGAGCCCCTAAACCTTTCATTGGATTTCCCTCCTTTAATAACAAGAGTTTCTAATATATTTTCATCAGTACTTTTAAGGCATAGATTTAGCTCATGCAATATCATGAAAAGCCTTGCATGCAATCCAACTGATAAAGTCAATAATCAATGTTAGGTCAACCAGCAAAATTAGACCCAATTGCTTAGAGGTTGGTTCATTTTTAAATTGTTTTACATATATATATATTTTGAAGATTTATTAATATGCTGAGAAAAAAAATCAGAGTATTATTTTGTCAACCAGATCACTTGTTTCTGCAGATAAGATTAAAATAAATTACATGGAATCAATTGAATTATTTCATCATTTCCAGTCAGTTATAATAAAAACAAGACAATAATAACATATTGTAATATACATATTACAAAATACATATTTTGTAATAATGCAATTAAATGACTAGCTAAAACAGTTTTTTATGACATGAGGAATATGACAACTGCAGCGGCAGGAAGGCATAGTGCAGGATTTCTATGATCCTGTGCAGACGGATTCACGGAGGAGTCCTGGAACCCTCTGTGGCTTTTGCAGGACTTCATTGGGATTTACCAGGTACATGGCAGGCAGGGGTGTCAGGAGGCTGGCAGGCCTCCCAGCCCCTGGTGAATCTTCACTCTTTCTGGGCTCTCTGGCGTCCTCTCATGGCCTCTGCTTCTCTGCTGGTGCTGTTCTTGTTCTGGTGTTCTCTCCCGCTCTGCTGGCATCCCCAAGACCCCGCCCTTATAAACACAGTCTCTCAGCCCGGGTGTACCCACCTACATATGCCCACACTCTATTCCAGGCACCCGCTATCAGGCATGCATTCAGAACCACAGGGATCCATCATCAATGCTGTTGACGTGAGGGCAGAAATGCCTGACAAACATTTACCCTACGCTAGTTTGGTAAGTGAATGTATGTGCAAGCATCTAGCTTTGTGTAAGGGCAGGACAGGACATGGGGCAGGTTTTCTAATATCCAGCAGACCGGGCGAAGGAGGACTCAGAATCCTCAGTGGTTTTTTGCAGGTCTTTTATTGGGATTTACCCGGTACACAGCAGGCAGGGCTGCTGGGGGGCCGGGAGGCTGGCAGTCCTCCAGCCCCCAGCAAATCCTCACTCTATCTGGGCTCTCCGGTGATCTCTGCTTCTGCTTCTCTTTCGGCTTCTGCTGGCATCCCCGTGACACCACCCTTAAAAGCCCAGTCTCAGCCCAGGTGAATCCCATCTGCCTATGCCCACACCCTACTCCAGGTGCCCGCCATCAGGCATGCATTCAGGACAAGGATCCATCATCTATCCTGATGGCGGGAGGGCAGAAAAACCTGACATTTTTCCTTACCCTACACTTTGTTTTCATCCTTTTGGAATGTTTAAAGAAGAATTAATACAAAATCAGATATTACTTCATTAATTTTGTTAGATATGGTGGTCTTCAATATAATTTCAAACTTTTCCCAGAATGTATTAAAGGGAAAAATATATACTAAAACCTGACCAGTCCTACAGGCAATTTATAGTATTTTGTTTTGTTGTTGTTGTTGTTATTAGGAAGTAAAAATTATTAAACAGTTTATAAGGTGAAATCATATTAATATTAACTTAAATTAGAAGTATTTATTATTCTTTTTACTAATAAATAAATGATATTTAATTTGGAAAAGCATATTTTTTAGTTATTTTAATTACATCAGTTGCATGACCTAATTCTCTTACTTTCTATTCTATTTCCGTTACTTTCTATTAATCCAGAGTCTTGAAAAAACCTTTGTACTGATATTTCCTTTTTTTTTTTAAAGATTTATTTATTTATTTATACAAGCACTGGGTACAGTCAGAAGTGCGGGAGGGTGATAGAATTCACCAGAGCCAGAGTGGGGAAGAGAAACAGGCAGAACGACAAAATACACTGCTGAGGGGAGTAGCGGGCGGCAGGAGAGGTCTGCGCGCCATGTGGGACCCTCACCGGTTGCCAGGGATCAAACTGGCGTTGCAGAAACTGCAGGCAGCTTCACAGACCAGCGCTCAACTGCTGTGCCACCGGGGGAGGCCCTGTGATATTTCTAAGTATCAATACCATGAATCTGTTTTACTTAAGTTGGTCAAAGTTCTTTTCACTTCAGCTAATAAGCAATCTTAGAGTAAAGGGAAAAGATTAACCTCACAGTGGAGAAACCTGACAAACATTCTCCCAGCAAGGTGAACAACATTAGCATTGACAGTGGTAAATCATGTTGACTATGCATCAATATGATATCTTGGATCCTGGATCTTGGATAGGAGGTGATAAAAGTATACTTCACTGCTACACTCTTCTTCCCCTAAATCTATAATTCCATTCTACTCATGAGAAAAATATCAGACAAAACTCAACTGAGAGGCATTCTATAAAATACCCCCACTAGTCAACTCAAAATTTTCAAGGTCATCATAACCAAGAAAGTTGGAGAAACTGATAGCTAAAAGAAGGCGAAGGAGACATGATGACTAAATATAACATTGGACCCTGGAACAGAAAAATAATATTGGGTAAAAGCTAAGAAAACCTGAATAAAATATGGGCTTAATGATATAATATCGTCATTGGCTTACTGGTTGTGAAAAATATACCATAATAATGTAAGATGTTAATGGTAGGGGCAATATGAGATAATAGGGGTATATTAGAACTCTGTAATATCTTTACAAATTAAAATTTTTAATTCTTAAAAAAGCACTAGGGACAGGAAATTTGAATAGCTTGGGTAAAAAATTTAAATGGATTTTTAAATCTTGGTTTTCATTTTCTGCATTTTTTCCCTTTGCTTTCCTCTTGTGGGATTCTCCCTCCAGAGTGACTACAAATCAGAGGCAAACTCACTGACCAAAATTGTTTTTAACCCCACTACACTACACCATGCTATCCAATATCTGAATTCAGAACATGACATGTGGCAAATATACTGTTCATAAGACCATGTTTCCCCTTAAATGAAATACACAGATGACATGAATACCTGAAAAATCTTAAGGGTTTTAATTATTTCAAAATCAGTATTATTTTTTGTCTTTTTTTTTTTTCATAGAACTGGGGATAGGCAGTGGTGAGATGATTCACCAGAGACACTGAGGGACACAAGAAGCAGATCTACTGAAATTCACTGCTAAAGGGGAAGTAGTGGGCGAGACAGGAGAGGTCTGCTGTACCATAGGTGGGTTAGCTCCTTGGCTAGGTATCAAACTCCAGCCATTGAGGTGATAGTGCTAATACTTAACCCCAAGGAGTTAAAGCCACCAGGGAGATCCAAAACCAAAAATTGATATTTTGATTTGTTATTCTATTTGGCAGCTCAAGACTTTACAGTCCAATGGGATACACCTCAGGAAAATTTGGGATCAGTGAGGGTTTTGGCTTCTCATACATGCTTGGAAAATACATGCCTGTGAGTTCTCAGGCAGCTCAATTTAAGACAAGCAATCATTAAAAAGGTCAAAGGTTTCCTTAAGACTATCTTTACACAAGTCCTTCCTTGGAATGTCTTCCTGTATGTAATGGGCACCTAGTGTGAAAACCACTGGAGTGATGAATGTTGGAATCTCAGAGGGGTAGGAGGGAAATGAGGACAAGAAGGGAATGATCCATTGTGAAGCAGAGTTTAGAGAGTTTGATGAAATTTAAATGGAAGTTCCTGGAAAAAGAAAGTAGGAAAAGAAAGAATGAGAGCAAAAAAGATAGGAAACAAAATTTGTTTTAAGAGAGAGAAAGCAAGAGAAAAGACAAGTTTGCATGCTATTTGGAAGAATGGGAAAGCATCAGAACCAAGCAGCATCTTCAAGAAGGTCTCTGAAAACCTTTTTTTTAAAGATTTATTTATTTATTTATACAAGCACTGGGTACAGTCAGAAGCGCGGGAGGGTGAGAGAATTCACCAGAGCCAGAGCGGACAGCAGAACAGGCAGACTGACAAAATATACTGCTGAGGGAGCAGTGGGTAGCAGGAGAGGTCTGCATGCCATGTGGGACCCTCACCCAGCAGCCAGGGATCAGGATCGAACCAGCGCTGCAGAGGCTGCGGGCAGCTTTGCAACCCAGCGCTCAACCGCTGCGCCACCAGGGAAGCCCTTTGAAAACCTTTCTAAAAGGTTTCTCAGACATCTTCATGAAGGCCAAGTCTACTCCTGCTCAATCCTAATCATGTCCATGTACAAGTTCCTGGCTCTTGGGAGGTGCTCGATAAATATGTGTTCACTGCTTGAACGTAGTATAGACTGCAAGGCACTATTCAGAGGATTTTCTCTATCTCTCTGCCTTGCATATCAAGGCAAGAAGTGAAAACAGGGCCTCCCCTGGTGGCACAGGAGGTTGAGCGTAGCACTGTAAAGCTGTCCACAGGCTCTGCAGCGGAGGTTTGATCCCAGTCGGCCAGCAAAAATCCCACGTGGCATGGCAGACCTCTCCTATCTTGCCCGCTGCTCCCCTCAGCAGTGTATTTCAGTCAGTCTGCCTGTCTGTTCCCCGCTCTGTCTCTGGTGAATCCTCTCACCCTCCCGCACATAGGGCCTATAACCCAGTTCTTGTATGCATGAATAAATATTGAAAAAAATAAAAGTGAAAACATGGTTACTACTGGCTTTGTTTTTATTGTAGCATTTCCCAAAACATTTCAATCACATGTACTTTATATGGAAATATCTCATTTAACTTTTCTAAAAGACATTTTAACATATGAAAATTAAAAAAAAAAAAAAATCCACTCTGCAATTGTAACCCTACTGGGTCTGAGTTCCTCCTTCTCCTTCCCCTGCAGGGTTCGTGAAAGTCCATGCCTCCTTAGTCTGCACCTTGTTCATATGTGCTGTATTGAAAGAATTAAGATCTAATTGTGCTTTCTTCTTTTCTTGACTTTAGAACACATTTGCTCAAGATGCATATTTTCCCCAGCTACTGATTGCTGATTCTTTTACACCAGAAAGTCTGGGGAGGCGGTGTCTGCACACCAACACGCCACTTAACTGTCAATCCCATTTACACACAACTTTCTGATGAGGATCCCTTTGAGTAAAGTCTTAAATAAGGCAAAAATACCAGATATATTTGGCTCAGAACCTTTTTCTTACAGGTAGTCAACTCTAGAATTGTTAAATTATTCATTATGCTACTGGAATAATTATTCATTATTCTATTATTGTTTTGCCATAAAGTAAATATATTTTAGTTCATGCTGAAGACTCCTCCCTAAATAGATTTTCCCAATAGTACCTGAGGATTACATTGAGAAATAGATAGCAAAGCTAATGCCAAGCACTGGGAATTCCTAGTGCTATACATTAGAGTGAAGATTCAGCCTAAATATTTCAAACTCCTTCACCCACCCCTTCTCCATGTTCCCCCTAACTCGCCTTCCCAATTTCTAGCTAATTCCTTCAAAGTTTGTTTTTCTATCCTAATACCCCAAGTTGCCCTTTTGCTGTTATGAAATTGTAAACCATGTCAAGGAAAACCTATCTTTGAGAAGTACCTAAGTGGCACATTATAAACTGCAAAGCTCCCATAGAGCAATTTAAAATGATGAATATACTTTTCAAACTTGCACATGGACTTCAGCCAGTCACAAGACAGAGATGTGGAGGATGCATTAAACTCCCCATCTGCTCTTCACATTGCTCATCATTGATTTATAACCCACAGTAAGTCATTTGACCACACAAACAGGGCTGACGAGCAAATGCAGCACTGAACAACTTAGGTAGGTGCCCTATGAAAAGATATGTCTGTGGCATTAACATTTTTCTCCTACCTGCACCCTGATGTGACTCACTGCTATTCCAAGAACAGTTCTGCCCACAATTCTCAGTAAGAAGAAAATAAAACTCTGAGGTATATTTTAGACTTTGAGAAAATAAATAAAGCTCTTAGGGATAACTTTAGACTTGAAAAAGAAACTCTGATGCATCTTCTCTACCTTCAAATACAGCAGCATATGTAAATCCATTACTCCCTGGGTCATTTGTCATTAAAAGAGTCACTTTTCCCCCTAGATTGTGTACAGTCACTGGCAAAGTGAGACATATAGATATTTCCATTTTTGCAAATGATGAGAGGGCACAGTATGTTTCAAAAGATAAAATGAAGACTCACAGGCACAGCTAATGCTGGTGTGATTTCTGAGCAGAAACTTCAAATAGGCAGCTATGATGGTAAGTGTCTGCCATGTTAATCCTGTCCCATCTCCTATAACAACTAAGGGTAACAGTAAACTACGTAAGGCCATATTCTGCAGCTGGTAGAAGGCAGAATGTGAAGGTAAGAATGTTTGGTGTTGGTATCCAACTTGTTGCATGGCTGCCATCTTGGCCCTTCTGCTCCCAGGCATTCTTCAACTGGCTGCCTGCAGCATCTTCTCTATGGGAATGTTCTATGAGACACTATCTTAGAATATCCCAGGTACCTCTCGCTGCCATTCTTTATCATTCACTCTCTACCCTCCCCAGCTCTGAGTGCAATTTTCCTGTTCTAATCTAGCTCATCTTCTAACTATCATACCTTTAAGATTTCAAATTTAAGAATAAATTCATATGATCTGCTCAGGTGTTACTGGCAAATGTAGAGAGATACACTCCTGGCTCTTCTTTCCCTCCAGCACATTTTAAACAGGGGTTTATTATAAACCGTTATCTCAGCCCAAAGGAAGATTCTCCTGCTGGGAATTTCAAGTGAGGGAGGGAAAGAAAGGACATCTTTGGAGAGGCAGGTCACTGACTTATGAAATACACAATTTGATGGTTATTTACTGGATCCCAGAGTCTTTAGGACTCTGGTCATATAGAAGAGTCTTACCTTTGTTACTGAACTAATGTGGAGTTGTTATAACACTGCACATAAAAATCTGAGCAAAATAAGAGCAAATGGAATTTCAAAGGAACCCATGAGTAGCCAGTGTTAATCAGCTTCATAGAAATGCATTTTGGAAATGTGAAAACAGTTTGGTACAGAAGGTACATTTAGGAAATGAGTTAGCTTGGAATTCCCTGGAGGGCAGATGCTCATGGGTTCACCCATTCCCTCTCCATCTTGAGGACACAGACTCTGCAGTCTGGTTCCTAGTTGCTATCTGCCAACCACCTCTTCCTTTCCTCTGCATGTATTTTGATTTCTGCTAACTCATAACTTCTGCTTATTCATAACTTCTGTTTGCTCATAATTTCAGCCTACACCATAACCCCTCATACTCCTCGGGTGCGTGATTTTAGCTTCTGTTCTGGATTCTAATTGACCCACTCAAATATTTCCAACTTGAGTATCTCAGAAGAGATGTTACTTGGATCAGGGATCAGTTAATTAGCAATCTCGTTTTTGAGGTAGAACCTTTGTAATTGGCCTCAGTGAAAGTATTCTTAGTTGCAAAATTCAATTTGGCTACCTTAAGCAGAAAAGGCAAAGAAAAAAGAAAACAAGAATTTATTGGAAAGATATTGGATCAGAATGATGCTCAGAAAATGAACAGAAGCAAAGGGGGCTATGCAGACACAATCACAGCCAAATCATACCCCGGAATTAGCCAAGAGAGGGCACTGTTGCCATCACTGAATTGCAGGAGTTATAACTTGTAACTGAAACCTGAGTACTGGTAACCAGATATCACTGCCTGTTGCCCTCCTGCCAGTGCTGGTCCTCCACACTGGACATTGTTGCAGTCCGTGCCACAAAGTGTTCTCCTCATCTCAGCTCTCTTATATGACCAACTCCAAGAAAGGTGTGTGTGTGTGTATGTGTGTGTGTATATATCTTTTTTACAGTTTATTTTTTTTAATTGAAGTAATTGGCTATAGCACTGTATATGGTTCAGAAGTATTGGAAGGTATATTTAAGTGGTCAAGTCTAAGTCACATGCTCTCCCTAGCTGCATGGAGGTGGGGTGGAGATAAGGAGGAGGATGAGAAAAAGTATATGGCCTTTTGGACTTGATCAGTAAGAAATGGGCTCTTCTTCTCAACAAGTTTCAAGCAGTGGAAAAGTCCTTCAGTATATCTGTGGACTGTCTTATTTATTTTTTTAAGAGTTATTTATGCATGAAAGAACTGGGGTAAAGGCCGGGGGGGAGGTGAGAGGATTCACCAGAGACAGAGTGGGGAACACAACAGGCAGATAGACCAAAATACACTGCTGAGGGGAGCAGTGGGTAAGTCAGGAGAGGTCTGCTGCGCCATGTGGGTATCTCCCTGGCCAGGGATCGACTTGTGCTGCAGTGGCTGTGAATAGCTTCATAGGTTGCATCTTAACCCCTTGCACCACCAGGGAGGCCCTGTCTTATTTATTTTTATCTACCTAGTACCTGGGGAAACTGCCTGGCATCTAACAGGTACCCTAACATAGTTGTCAATTATCAAAGGAATCATGATTCAGTAATTTTTTTCCATAATACTAAATAACATAATTTCTCCATACTTTTGGAAAGACTGATTTAAACAAACAAAAAAGCACCTATTGACACATCAATGGAAAAGCAAAAGAAGAGTTTTATGATGTACAGATTTATGACATTGTGGCAGATGGAATGTGAGAACTACTTAAAAGAAGAGAGATTAAGGCAGGAAAGAGAATAGAGTTTGGAAAAGGAACATCAAAGTGGGTTAGGGGTGGATATGGAGGAATCAACAAAAGGGAGAAGAGAGAGTCCAAGACACATAAGAAACAGAAAGTAAGTTTCCTAGTAATTTAGAAGGAAATTAGAAAATTCTGAAAGTTGCTTTAATGCAGCAAGGAAGGAATGATAATGCTAGCAATTTAAATACTACATGCAGGACAATGGCTAGAAAGTGTGTGTGTGTGTGTGTGTGTGTGTGTGTGTAACGGCAACAACAACCTATTAAGATGGATTCTGTTATTTCCATTTTATAAAGAAAATGCGGCTCAGAGAGGTTAAATGATTGGCTTAAGTCAAGCAGGTAGTGACAATAGCAGATTTTAATGATCCTATCTGAATCCAACTTTCACAATTTTCCCAACAACCCATCTCTCTCTAAGTAAGACAGAAAAGGGCTACAAATTGGGTGGGGGATGATCATGTGCAGTAGAGATTAGCACTGTTTCCAAACCTGCCTGCAAACTACGATGCCCTTAAGAGGTGACTAACCTACTTTTGAAGTCTTTCTATAGAAGTAAATTTGACAATTAAAATTCTCTAGATTGTTTGTATAGGAAATTTTAATAAATAAATAGACAAGAGAAGCTTCATCTCACATGTCAGGCTAACTGCCTCAATTATCACTGTACTTGGACACAATAAAGGAGATTTGTGCCAGCTCAAACAATGGTGGTTTTTTTTTAATGCACTTCAATCCAAAGGAATGGAAAAGAAGATTTAGATACTCTCTGCATTAAAATAATACCCTAAAAACAGATTTGCATGGTTTCCCTGTCATATTTAGGTGGTGAGTGTTTTCCTAGTGCATTTCATTCATGGCCCTGTTGACTTTAGCAACTACTTAACAGTCAAGCATGGCTAGCGTTTACCTGCTGTCATCCTGGGAAGGTAGACTACCATGATACAGAAGGCTGAGTGTTTGGTCAATCACTAATGCTAACAGAGACTGATTGCATGGTCCCCAAAATATATGTCCACCCAGAATCTGTAAATCTGTAACCACCCTACAAAGGGTGTTTGTAGATGAGATCATCCTTGATTCAGGTGGGTCCTTAATCCAGTGAAAGTGTCTTTAGATGAGTATGAATGCAGTAGGACAGAAGAAGAAACAAAGCAAGATTATGAGAAGACAGAGACAGTTGCTGCATCTACAAGCTAAGAAATACTACGAATTGCCAGCAGCTACCAGAAACTAGGGAAAAAACAAACCATGAAATGGTTCTCTTTCAGAGTCTCTACAAGGAACCATTCTGCTGACACCTTAATTTCTTGCCTCCAGAACTATGAGAGAACACATTTCTCTTGCTGTAAGTCATCCAGTTATGGAAATTTGTTACGGCAACCCTAGGAAACTAACACCACTAGCAAAGTTCAGGAAATGTCAAGAAAAGTCTTACAGATAACTCATTTAATATTTATTCTGCACTGAACTACAAGCGTATGTAACACACTAAGGGAGTTCATGGATATTACTCTTTGTGATGAGGTTAAATTTAAAAATCTAAGGTAAATTATAAGGTACAAAATAGAGAAGGGTGCAGATGGATGTAACAGTGCTCATGACAGCAGCAGGTGAATGCGTCAAGTTTAGGACAAATGCAAGTGTGTTGGAAGAAGAGCAGGTCTTTGAATCTGCCCTCTTGACAATGCAGCTCATTTCACTGCCCTGCATTTTATAGCAAATACATAAATATTCAAATGTTCAAAAGATTTGCACACACACAATTCCCCTGGAGAAGGAAGGGGAGAGGTACTGACATCACTCACTTACCAAGGGGGTTTTCAGTTAAGCACGTGCCTGTATCTGCTCTTCCTTGGAGAGCTATTAAAATTGTGTACAACTAACAAGATTCCAGGAGCTGGGCACTGGTGGGTGGCAGTATTTGTGCAAGTTTAAATGGTTGCTGAGACATGGGCAGCATCTTTCTGTATTGATCCGCAAGATTTGCTTTCATGGACAAGTATTGGGATGAATGCAGCGGACCTGAAAGAAAGGTAGCCAACTGACACTTCAAAGGGGCTGAGTCCTTCATAGGTCACTCGGGAAGGAGAGTCATTTGGATTGTTGATTGTCAGAGCAGAAGAGCCTCAGAC
>NW_023605326.1:0-25265 GCF_014898055.3 Talpa occidentalis | reverse complement strand
AGCACTACGTTAGCCCGGGCGGGGAACCCCTTCTGCGGCGCCCGCCTCGAAACTCCCGCCTGTCCCGATCGCCCCCACCCTGCTACCTGGCGGGGGCGGCGCGGGAACGAAGAGGACGCGCGCGGGGCCGGGGGGCACGCGTGGACGTGCGTGCGGATCCGCTGTCTGTCCGGCCGTCCCTCGCGCGCGCAAGTGGCGGAGCCTGGACTCGGCTCGCGGCGCCGGGAATCGTGCGGCCGGCCCGAGCCTCCTCTCGCTGGCGGGGCGCTCAAGGCTATTTTGGAGAAGGCTGGTGTGGCGGCGGCTGCTGAGGCTGGTGCCCGAGAGCGCTCCAGACGCGCACTGTGCTCCCTGTCGGCCCCTCGCCTCCTCCCTGCGCCCTCCCCTGCTTCCCCACCCCCGGCGTTCGCGCCCCACTCCCTGCTCCCCTCTCCCTCCTCCTCCTCCTCGTCTCCCCGCTCGGCGATGCGCGCCTGTGTCTTGTAACAGGATTGGCGTTGCAATGGCAACTGATGGAATGGGGAAAGGCAAGACAGCAGGGCTGGGGGCTCCGGACTGCGGGCGGGCGGGCCGCTGCCGCCGCTTGACGCTCCTCCGGGGACCTTCGCGAGTTACTTTGTAAAGGCGAACCGAGGCGAGGACGCCCCTGCTCGGCACCCCGAGTCCGAGGCCACTTCCTGCGCCCGGGCCGCTCGCGCCCGGCTCGCAGCGCTCGGCACCCCCCGACCCCTCGCCCGCGCTCGCCGCCAGCCCAGCGCGCCGCCGCCGCTGCGGAGACTCGAGCCCGCTGCCCTGAAGAACACTTCGCCTCCCGGCTCCCCGCCCTGCACGCCCCCTGCTCCTTCCCGGCGCCTGCGATTTTCCCCGGGCGCCCGATGTGAGTGTGGCGCGGGTGCGAGTGTGCGTCAGGGTATTGTGTTGTGAAAGTGTGTGTGCCAGGATAGCGCGCTGTGGAAGTGTGTGCGTGTGCGTGTGAGTGTGTGTGTGTGTGTATGAGTGTGGGGTGTGCGGGGCTTCTGCGCTCCGCTCACAGCCGCCGCCGGGAGAGGACGCACGGACGGCGCTTCCTTCGGGGGCGAGCGGATCCCGGGGACCTCGGCTCGGCCCGGGTACGAGTGGAGCGCGCCCGCCTGGCCGCCGGCCTCTGGAAGGTCCCGCCGAGTCCCCCCTGGGCTGGATATGTTCATGTTCACGTGAAGATGGATTTAGTGTACGGTCTCGTGTGGCTGCTGACGGTCCTCCTGGAGGGGATCTCCGGCCAAGGAGTGTACGGTGAGTGGAATCGCGACGCTATCGTGACCTTGTGATTCTTAGGCAAGATAGGCTGGTGAGCGAAAAGGCACGACTCGCGCCGTGACGGGGCCCCTCCCGGCGTGGCATTTGATTTACACTTCATCGCGTTATTGGGAGCATTAAGGAGGCAGCGAGCGCGCTGCGGGTTGGGCTGCGAGCCGCTCCTCCAGTACCTGGGCTCGGGCTGAGAGTTGGGTCGAGCCCCCCAGCCTCGCACTTGTGCGAACCGATGGCTTTGCGCTTGATTTCTCCCCGCTGGGGACCCGAGCTCTAGCAGCCTTTGATTTAATAACGATTGGGCTCCGTGCTAGCCGCGGTGTCGGTGCCGCGGTTCCCCCAAAGGGAAGCTTTGAATGTGACCCCAGTGAGCGCCCCATCCCTCTCCGCCCTCCGCCGTCGCCTCCTCGCCACCTTTTCCTTTTTTGTGTGTGAATACCTACATGACTTGATTTTCTGGCTTAGGAAGTGGGGTGACAGTGGAGTCGCGTTTCTGCACCAGCCGTTGCCATGAGCACTGACTTGGGGAGGGGAAAATAGCAGGCAAGATTCTCGGTGCCAGATACAATTAAGGGACATGTTTATGTGAATGGATGAGTAAATGCATGAATGAACGGACCACCAAGTCCGTGCGTCTCAGCTCCCGGGGCAGGACACCAGCTCCCTGCAACAGGAACACAATTTCAGTTCTCTGGAAAACCCAGGTTTGGGCGGGTTAGGACCGAGGGAAGAGCGAGCTTGTTAATTCGGAGGTTTTTAAGTCCTCAGGAGCAAATCCAGGTTCCTTTGCCTGTCAGCAGTTGGCACCCTTGGCTTTCGGGACTGAGAGACACACACGCTGGCTGAAATGTGCATCTTCTCCTGGGACAAGCAGGCGGTGCCACAACGGGAAAATAACTTTTGTGTTCTGGAGGTATTGGAAGGGGGTTAAGGAATGGCAACTGAGGGACAGCAGGTCAAGATTGGCTCACAGCTCCTGGGGCCAACATTCAGAGAATATGTTTTGGAAATTCAGCCCACTGCCTGTGGTCTCACTCGGGAGCTCAGACCCTTATGCTGCAGTGTTCTGTCAATGGCTTTCCCCTGAGTATGGCCCGATGGGAGCTTTCCCTGAAGAGCCTAAAATTGAGTGTGAAATGGGCTCAGCTACTGTGGGGATCTTGAGCCCTCAAACTCTCTGGGAATGTGGAGTGAGCTGTGGAGGGGTGTTTGGGATGGTGGCAGGAGATCTGACCCAGCCTTTACTTTCTCCACTGTGCTCTGGTCTAGGCTGAGTAGTGCTGGGGGCTTGCAGGATGCTCTTCTGAGCAGTGAGCTTTGGGCTCCTTCTGCCCCTCCCCTTTCCTGTCTTCCAAGTATTCTTCATGGCAGGCAAAGACATTTTCACTTTCTCCCACCTCTAACATCTTAATATCTCCTTTCCCCAGATGAGAGAGAGCTTGCTTGGTGGTGGTGGTGGTGGTGGTGGTGGTGGTGGTGGTGGTGATGGTGATGTGATGATGATGGTGGTGATGATATCAGAGACTGAGACTCCTGGCATGTCTTATGCTTGGCATCTTGCAGAGGGTGAGGCCTCCAGGAGCCGGTAATTAATTTAGTATTCTCTGGAATTCTGCTGATATCTGGTGTCCCCAAGCAGCTGAGAATGGTCAGGATTCTAGGAATGAGAAATGCTGAAGATAGAGCCCTCTCGAGGAGCTGTTTCTTCATATGGGAGAGTCTGACTTCTTACCCAATATCCATGTTTTTATTTGCCTCATTAGTTCAGGTTATTGCAACTAAAAAGAATTTAAAAAGTATGTGTATGTATGTGTAAAGGGGCTAATAAGAAGTGAGAAAGATGGATGTGTGTGACTTGGAACTGTGTGAATCAGAAAGGCAAGGTTCCATTTTCCTGCCACTTTTGTCTCCGATTACTTGTCCTGGCATGTCTTATGTTGGCAGTGGAGAAGGGTAAGATCTCGGAGTGGAGAAAAGTAGGAAACGATTGCATTAAAATTATCTTGTGACCACATTTCCCGACAAAAAGGTAGAGGGAGTTCTGCTCCTGTACTGATCATTTGTGATGAAGGTGATGGTCTTTTTGTTTTGTTTTTTAATATTGATGTGATTATTAGTCACTTAGCTAGAAATAGAGTTGACTGTGTGAAAATTAATCAGCATTTTTGATCATTATAAATGCCATTGCTATTAAGTCAGTGAAAAAAATACATGGCTATGTATTACTTTTCAAATATGGCTTTCACATGGCAGAAGTTGGATTTTCAGAGTGGAAACCATTATTCTCTGTCAGCATCAATGTCACCTGTAAACTTGTTAGAAATGAGGAATCCTGGACCCCTCCCAGACTTTCTAAATAAGAAATTTAGAGTGTGGGTGCAAGCAATCTGTGTTCATTACCTCAGGGGATGATTCTGATGATTGCTAAAATCTGAGAACTACTGATACAGACTTCAGATTTCTTTGCTCTGACTTTGTAAATCATGATATTTCTTAATCTAAAGTCATTTCATTTTTACTTGTGGATGCATTAATGGGTGAAGAGAACAGTTTTTCTTTTTATTATTTAGTTTTGAAACAGTGATCAGTTGCAAGGGACATAGGCATAAGGATATAAAGTGTGTCTTGAACATTTTACATGAAGAGACTTGAAAATAATAATTTAAATAAAAGGACAAGTATAAGAAGAGTCTTTAAAGACCTACACAAGAACTTGGTAGCATAAAAGTTTGTATTCCTATGTCCCTTGACTATTTGTCAGATATACACCATTCTTACTACACACAAAGTATTATTTCCTTATACTGTGGTCTAGTAACTAGGTCCAAAGAAAATAAAACTTATTTTGTAAGAAACTCAGTAAGAATCACTTCATTTTATCCCCATTTATTTACATGATTTAGAAGTATATCATTGCAAATTTTATTCTTTGAAATAGCTAATCAGTTCCTTCACCCTTCTACTTCTTCATTGGAAAAATTTGAACATGAAATTCAGATTTTTAAGTTAAATTGAGAATGTTCTAATGCATGGGTTATATTGTTTTCAGTTATTACAATCTGCTTATGCTCGATCAGCTTGGCACTCATGTGCAGTATTTAAGTATAAAGTTTTCTGTTACAGACCTTGGAACTTATTGCCATTTATCTTGGAATTTTGCTTAGCAAACTAACTACCCAATAGCTGAGGTTTTTGTATATGTGGCTGTTGGGTAAGGGAGATTATCCTTTACTATGTATCTTCCTGTCTACCCTTTGCAAAATATTCTAATGTTATTCAAAAAACTTTAAAAAACAGGGCATATTTTCCTGAGAGAAAAATTACAAAAAAATGAACTTTATAATAGAGCAACATCACCAAAAAAACTTCTTGGAACTTTTATTTTTCTTGTTATGGAGTTAAACATCACTGAAAACCAGAAAGTCACTACATGAACCATGAACATGCACCTATTTTTTGACATTTTTCAATTTTAAATTGTGTTGCACTGCCCTTGCAGTAAGTTTAAAAATGTTTAAACATAGCACCCAGGGTCACATTATGAACTCCAGTTATGTGCATACTTACTGAAATACTTAAAACTGAGTGATCCAAAGCATTTTCTTAGTTTTGAAAGACTGTGTAAGTCATTCTCTAGCAGTAAATCATATGGGCTGATTAACTGTGTTTTTTAGAAATCGTGTTGATAATAATATAATATTGATAATTGTATTTCCTGTAAATATCTCAGTTGTCTTGCTAAAAATGAAAAAAAAAACTGCTCCATTGACACACAGTGTAGTTTTACTTCTGGTCCATTATGCACTTAATTTCCAGGGAGGCTAAAAAATGTAATAACAACATCAGGACAAATTCACATTACAAATTGAAAACAAAAAGGTCCATGTCTGAAGTTTTTTTTTTATAATAAATTTTTTTTTATATTCCCCATACAATTTCAACCCCCCCATTTTGACCCCAATCCCTCCCTCCCTCCACCCACCCCCCAAAAAGTGTCTCTGGTTCATAGATTTTTGTTGATTATAGTTTTTAATGGACATCAAGTCAACCAGTTACTTGGCGTTCTGAAATATTTAATGCAAAGTCCATAAATAGCTTCCAGGATGCTTTAGAACAATAAATAGAATCAGTTTAACAAATACAGAATAGGACAAATTAATGAACTATATTTAGGTAGCATCAATTAATCTCATATTTTGAGAATGATACCCCAGTAGCAGTTGGACAAAACAAAACAAAACAAAACAAAAAAACCCAAAACTTAGTAGAATTGAGGACCAGAAGATAAAGAAAACAGGATGGATCTAGAAGATATTTCAGATTGTCAGTGGCTTGAATCTAGGTGGAGAGATTTTGATCTAAAAAGAAGAGAATGCTATGGGCAGTAGTTCTTCCCAACTACCAGTCCCAAAATGTTGCCAACCTAACAGTTACCCCAGGGTTCACTGATTTTTGATTTTGTCCAACTTGAGTTTGTAGAGACCCTTTCATCAAATGTCACTTTTGAATGAACACTTAAGTAAGGTGTCAGCCTGTGGGAGAAAGGGAGGAAATGACTTTAATAAATGTTGTTTCAAGTTATTAGTCTTAAGCTCTATCATGGAAATCAGCCTTAAGCTTCTCTTCCCACCCTTCACCCCGCTGTCTTTACATCCACACAACGTACACTGTGAAACCATTGGCGTCTTGCCCACTATCAGAAGGGAAAGTGGGCTGTCCATTGTATCTGGGATTATTTTTGTTCATTCACGGTTGTCCTTGCTGGTAATGATATTGAGAATTGATATGTAAAGTGGATAGATTATATTTTACAGTGTTACTCATTCATGTCCTGCATGTCCCCAGGGAAGTCCCTTACATAGGCTGTTGAGTATTTTAGATTGAGCAGATTGTACATCAAGCCTCAGGAATCAGTTTATCAAGAAGTCAGTGTAAGTGCCAGAGTTCAGACAATTATTAGTCAGGGAAAAGTTTTAAAATGAGGCAATTCTGGTGGATAGATGTCACAAAAGAAATCTGAAGAAAACATTTCTATGATCTGGTTTCTTGACTTAACTTTTTATCTCTGGTTCTGACTTTTTACATTTTAAAATTACTTTAGCTTTTGTTTTATAAGGTGAACCACCTTAAACTTTATTTGATAAGCAGGGTACAAGCAAACTTTTTGGAAAGAATGTGCTCTTTATACTTTGTTTTTTTTATTTTTTAATGAAGTTGAATGTTTTACTATTAAATGGTTTATTTTCCTTCAAGACTGTTGCTTCATTGTATTAAAAATAGCACCAGAAAACACAGTATATTTCAAAATTAGGATAGTATTGTTCATCTGTATTATAGAACTAACAATTTTTTTTTCTCCACTGACATTCATTTCCACTGGAAAGATCATTAAATATATTGATCCAAATCCAGAGGTGGATATAAGGAAGTCACAATATTAACTGAAGCTAATATTAAAATGTTATCCTTAAATTACCTACTTTTCATAAGTAGTTTTTTTTTTTCCATGTCATTTCAGGAATTCTGATTATAACTGGAGCCTACATAAAAAGAACAGTGTGTTATAAAAAGATGAATATTGTGGTGATCTGTAATTATTAGAAAGTTAAGTGATATCTTCTTCCAGTAGGACTGTTGCAAGTACTTCCTGTTTCCATTGGTATTGCTCAAAGTTGCTATTTGCTAGATCAAGTTGTATCAAATTAGTTTATTTAGGGGGTTTCAGTTTCACTTAATAGATTTTATGTGTTTCTTATATGCTTCTTTATTCATTAGTTCACCTAGTTCTGAAGGACTATCTAGTGTCATCTTGATCAATCAACCATCTGCGTAAGAAGATTTGTTGACAAGTTATGGATTTTCTGCAAGTGCTTCATTAATTTCAGTTACTTTTTTTACCCATTTTTTGTCCCAACTTCAGGGAGTCTATAGTAAACATCTTCCAAAGCTTCCTGTGCAAAATTTCTGATTCCCACTGTTCCAATAATATTTTCCTTTGTTCATTTTGTCTGAATTTATGCACATAGAGCAGAGCAGAGCTCCTGGCTCTAGTGTCTGGATGGCATATGGTCACTGCCCCCAAGAAGTGCCTTGCTCCCCGGGTCTGTATAATTTTAGGACTTAATATTTTAATATGACTGAGATAGTCCTTTGACTGGAGCATGCACCTTTGGGTTCTATTTATATAATATTGGAAACCATAGTCTTGGGCTGTATTCTAACTCTAGAGGTCATGTATCACTCACTTTCTCCAGCCTGGTACTCATGTTTTGGGAGGAGTCTTGCAAGATTTGGACTCAATGTTTGTAAACCACAAAGCAAAGAATAATACCAAACATACATGCCTCACCCTGAAACTGAGCTCTATAAAAATTGTGCTCTTTGGCAACTACAGTTAACTAAGTGGATGTGCTATCAGCTCAGAGTTAAGTTGGGATGGATCTTACTCTCACCTTTGCCTTTTTTGGATGGGCAAGCAAACTATTGTATTGAATGCACATCAGGTGTGAATAGGGTGAATGTTTTTATCTTCATTGTAATTGCCATTAACACAAGAGTCCCACAAAATGAAATTTCATTTCTTTGCTTCAGTGACTGTCAATGTATATATATTACGTAGAGCAGACTGAATAAATGATTGAATTCATTGAAACTGTAGCCTATATTCATTTTCAAATCTAATAAACTTTTGACCCTCTAAAATCATAAAGTTGTAAGTGGGAAAAGACTTTTAGGATGTTATTAAATTTTCCCACTAATCAAAGACACGATAGCTGTATATTATGTGAGTCAGATGGTGGTATTACGCTCTTTGTGAAATTTCTTTACAGAAAAAAAGTTTCACAACTCTCTTTTCCAGAGTCCAGGCACATTCGTTTGACATATATGTATATATGTTTGTCAACTTATTAAAATCCTGCATGCTTCATTATTAGAATGTGCATTTATTTTCCATTTTACACCAGTACAATTTCTTTTTTTCCTTAGCTGTACTACTTTGCACTAATCCCAGTTAAGCTCTTTGATATTGTGTTTTTACTCCTTTTTAAAGATCTTACATCACTTACAATATTGTGTCTTAAAACAATGTATATCATTTCCTGTTGAAGTCATTAATTGAATTTCCATTTCATAATCCAATTTATACATTTCCTAATACTTTAGAATCACAGAAGGGTCTTCTAAATATTAGGAAGTTTTTTTTTTGGCTATTAAAATTTTATTATACATTCATCAATTTAAAGCCATTATGGTAGGATCAAAGGTATTAGAATTTATGATGTAATGCAGTCTTTTTGTTTTTAGTCTGCTAACTCTACATCTTTGCATAAAAATAGGAGACATCAGTGCCTTGCTGTTCCTAGTCAAAACTATACTAAAGACTATTGTGGTTGACAGATGGGGTCAAGTATGGACTTCTTACCAAAGCTGCAAACAGTGTGTCTCTTTTCTTAGTTTGTTGTAATGATGATGGGATGATAAGCATAATTGAGCAACTCTGTGGAAAGAGAAACATATTTGTTTGAAAAAGGAAGGATTGGCTCACAGCTAAAGCTCTCAGAGTACTAAAGAACAGCACAGAAGACAACAGATCTCCAAGGAGTGATTAGGAAGTCAGATGTTAGCCCGAAAGGCTATTAGTAAGGTGCACCTGCTTTTTAAGAAATAGGAAAATAGAAAAAAGATATTTCTGCAGCAACTAGAACTTTGCTTATGTGAATCAAGCAGAGGAAAAGAGAATTATGCCTGCAATTTGACTGAAGGATATCTTCAATGAGACTTTCTAGACTCCTGAAAGGTAAAGAAGAAGGGGTATAAGAATTCATAAATAGAGCCTGTAGTCTGTGACGACCAGATTATTCTTCCTGATAATTAATTGTGAGACTTGGTGTATAAGTGATTGGCACTGATTAAGCTTCTGGGCATCCTATCATTTACTTCTGAGTGAGCCTGTGAATTAGATCCATGCCTCACTTCAAGTTGACAACATATCAAAGAGGAGCAGTCTCCCCTGGGTATTTTGAAAAGGGTAGAAAAATCTGAGAAAGATGCCACTTTTCAGAAATTGTGACTAATGGGAATTCTAGGCAGATTTAGGTTAAGTTCTGGTAAATTCAGTTACCATATTTATCTAGAACTGCTCTGGAGGACACATGTAGTTAGGCACATAGAGTAAAGGCTACAAACACAAAGAGCTTACAAGTTAATCAAGGAGTAAAGTCAAATAGAAAACAAAAATAAAGCTATGAGAAATAGGCAAATGCTTGTGTGCCTAGACAAGTAAGAGAGATATTACAATTAGTGTTATGTTGGAGTAAACTTGAAAAATCTGGTCCATTCTGAGTATAATATAAAGAGGAAAGAAAAAGCATCACTACAAGATGTATTCCAACTGTAATAATAGTGGTTCAGAAAGATAAATAACCAGGCAATTTGTGTCTAACAAGCTCTAAGCAATTTCTCCAGTTTGCCCTACTAAAAAGTTTTATCTGTCCTTTTACCTGCGCCATCATCCCCCAAAGTCTGTATGTAGGTCTGTGAAATAAGTGTTAGGGTATGATATTCTGGAACTTGCCCAGATATTTATGTCCACCAAGAATATTGAGTTTGTGTGTATTCAGTTTGAACCCAACTAACCTGTTTATCAGAAGATAGTTTTCTCTAAAGTTCCTGTGGGATATTGAGCCTTCTCCAATTCTAAACAAACTTGGGCAGCTTTGAAAATTGATAGCTGAGTTTCTTTTGGATTTAAAGTGAGTTTTCAAATCCTTTTTATAGAGTGCTTACTACTTAGAAGCAGCAGGCTGTAGGACCAGAATGACTTAAAACATTATGTTGTTCTTTACCAACATACAGCTACTGAGATGAATGCAGTACCCTTACAAAAAAAGAAGTATGTGCTTCCAGTGTTGTTTTTCATTCTTGTGCAAGTCTGCATGATATGTTTGAAAACTCTTGGAAAATTTGGGCTTTCTTGTTTAACTGCTGGATTACCATGTGGCCACAGACAAAACTGTTAACCTCTTCACCCTCAGTTCTACATGTAAATAGCACCATAAAGAAAAAA
Source organism: Talpa occidentalis (assembly GCF_014898055.3). NCBI lineage: Eukaryota > Metazoa > Chordata > Mammalia > Eulipotyphla > Talpidae > Talpa > Talpa occidentalis. The sequence continues at coordinate 14,908 of NW_023605326.1, read as the reverse complement.
AAAAGTGGTTGCATTTTGTACCTGGAATAGAGGAAAAGTACAAGGAGAATTTCTTCTGTCTTCTTAAATAAGCAATCACAGATACTCTAGAAATTGGACCTCATAATAGAACTGCTCTTTGGTTCATAGTATAAAGGAGTATGAAGTAACAGAGAGCAAGTAAATTTTTTCTAGAAATAATGCTCCCGTATGTCAGTCTATGTTTTTTTTTTTTTTTTTTTTAAGATTTATTTATTTATTTATATGAGCACTGGGTACAGTCAGAGGCGTGGGAGGGTGAGAGAATTCACCAGAGCCAGAGCGGGAAGCAGAACAGGCAGACTGACGAAGCATACTGCTGAGGGGAGCAGTGGGCGCGGCAGGAGAGGTCTGCATGCCATGTCCCTCTCCGGTGGCCGGGGATCCAACCAGTGCTGCAGAGGCTGTGGGCAGCTTCACAGCACAGTGCTCAACCGTTGCGCCACCAGGGGAGGCCCAATAACTCAGTTATTTTTAAGCAGTGTTATAATGTTAGTATGTCCATGAAAATACGATGTGATATTATATCTTGTCTGCATGTGTGCTTGGGATTGCTTCCCAGGCTAGCTTTCTTATCTTAATCCATATAATCTTGGAGTTTCTCCAATTGCTCCTCAGTGGTGGGGTGGTGGTAGTGAAGAGCTTATATTGCCCCTCATTTATGAACTCCAGAGAATATTTGTGTAACCTAAATATCATAGTCATTGGTAAACTTATATAAATTTATATATGGATTCAAAAATACACATACATCGTGTTTTTGTATTAAGGAGCATGAATATTCTCAATATCCTGCCGTTTTGAGACTAACTGAAAAATAGTAGTAAGTGAAAGTAATTCATCCAAATAGTAAAATCAAAGATATGTGTATAAGGATACTTACATTGATGCTTTAAAAATAAAAGCAAAGAAAATGAAGGTAAACATTAAATGGGGCTCTTGTAAATTTGTAGAACATTTCTTATTTTTAAAAACCCTTAAATTAGAAGGACTGTATATAGCCACATTTATCAGAAAGCATTTGCATATGTAATGCATTTTGGTATTTGGCGAGCACTTTCTATTTTTGAGGCTGAAAGGTAGTTCATGTCAATAATCCCTAGACATCTAACTAACTAGATGGGCAAAACTAATCAGGCCAGTCTTCTGAGTGTCAGAGTACTTTCCAGATGTTGGTTGGGAAGAGTGGTCACGTACCTGTATAGTGAGGTTATCTTTACTCAGGACTTTAACAGACAACAAAATTATTAGTTGAGAAAAATTTTCCTCATTATGTGGAATGAGCAATATTGACATTGCTAAGCAAATCAACATTAGCATATACACAGTGGGCTGCAGTCTGCACAGATATAACTGCCATACAGCTTTGGAGTTTCCGGTCTTACCTTAGATTCTCAGAATTATTGATGATATTGCCAAGAATTGGATAGTTAATGTTTTTTGCCCTCGTTCTGAACTCATTCTTTGTTTTTCATGGCCTCATCTATGTTGCTGTTATGATTTTCTCCTCCTTTGTTTCAGTGTCATTTTTCGTTTGGTTTATATTTTACACTGGACTACGCCACCTGTACCCCTTCTGTGTAACAAAGCAGTTATTCTTTAAAAAAATTTAGTCTAAGTCTATAATTAATCAGAACTCAAATTTTGCCTAGTTTTGGTCTTCCTTTGACTTGTGTAGATCCATCTAAATGTAATTGCTGAAGGAGGCACAGCACTTCCATTATGACCATTCCTTACAACAGGGTAAGCCACATAATGACACCATCACTGTGATGATTGAAACTTCCCATTCTTTACCTAGGACGAGAATAACTCCCAGTGGACTGCAGGATGAAATAATCCCCTTTTTACTCAGAGGCTAGTTGTTCTCTGATTATTTCCTGTGCCTCATTATCAAACATCCCTCCGATTGCAGCAGCTGGCTGTTGAAACTGGCCTCCTTCTTACTATCATTTCATGATGCTGCTGTTGAACTCCATTATAATTATATGATTTTGGTCACTATTTCAGAAAGCATTTACATTTTTAATTTTTAGTCATCATTGAAAACTCACTTGTTAATACCTTAATTCTCTAAGTTTATTTTTTATTTACACAAAGTACTTTGAAACATTTAGGCCTAACCACTTTTACAGCTTTAGAGACACGGTAAAGAAGATGTATTTAATATATGTCTATCTCCAGCCCTGTGTCTCCATATCTATATACACACTGCATATGTGTGTGTGTGTACACACACGCATTTGTATATTGTTTACATGTACATACTCTAAAATATATATTCATATCTATATATTAACTATTCAAGTGTGTGTATACCTGCATTAATAGAATCAGTCTCAGGGTAGTAGCTGAACTTTAAGTTAAGCATGAGGAATTGAATGCCTTGCCTGCTCCTCTTGCACAGCTGGCTCTGATTCAGTGTTGACAGCAGGGCATGCAGTCTTTCAGCTAACATTCATTTTATTTTTAAAAATATCTTTTGTGATACATTCATGTTTGTATTGCTCAACGTTTTACAACATTACCTTTGGAAACTCGAATTACTTCTCTTTTCTTCTCTTTTGTTTTTTGCAGTTGTCAGAGAGAAATGTTGCTTAGCTGCCTAACAGCTATATATGTGCAGTTTATTTGGCCTTTACTGCAGTGATATATATCCTTCACGCCTATATTCACTTGATATTCAGAAAGCGTCTCTCCTGCTCTGATACTTGGGACTTTATAGTGGTCTTTTCTCCTTATAAGTGAGATTGTAGACATCAGATCTATCTGGGTACATGCAAAATATATCCATAAACCTAATTTAAGTAACTTGGATTATCTACCATCTTTTTCCATGTATTACTGATAGCAAACATAGGATATTGTAATTTTTTATAAAATAATTACCACTTACCAAGTGCCTACTCTATATAGCACATCTTGTACTAGGACTTCTATATATATTATGCCATACTCTCATCTTTGATTAGATGAGAAGCTGAAACTCCTGAAGTTTTAAGTAACTACCATATAGTTGCTGTAGCTGAATTCGGAATCACATGTGAAGTGTATGTAAAAATAAATATTTGTGTATACTCTAACGTATCATTAAGTTATATATGTGTGTGCAATGTGTTTATACTTATATTATTAAAATATATAAGTTAACTAGCTTATATTATACTATACGTGAAACTTAACTCAAACAATGCATGTTTGAAATGCAAATTGGGTAATCAATTTTAGCTTTCTGCCTAAGAAATATATATAGGTAGATAATGTCAGCACTTTATATAATTTTCTTTCTTGGAAAAGGCATAGTTTATGATTTTGCTTTTTCTTTTCTTTTATTACTGAGGGATCTCTCTGGTTTCATTTATTTTTGGGCTGATAGGATACTTTAAGCTTATTCATAATTAGTGACCTGTAAAAATGAAGACATGACTCTGAGATATTCTGAAAATAGTTATATTCCTCCATGTAAAATAGTAGGCTTGTACTTGTAAAAAATAATCACTGTCAAGTGTACTACTTTATTTTCCCTCAGGCTGATTAACAATCACTGGCCTTGGTAAGATTGATAGTTAAATGTCGTATTTGGCCTGATTTTTGCCTTGAGCTCCCTCAGGGTTGTGCTTGGGCATTTTTTGCACAGAGTTAATTGAGGAGACTATATCAGCGGGTTTCTTTTCTTGAAAATCTTGTTGTGCTCAAGAGGACAGTTGATTGCAAGCGCTGCCCTTCTCTTAGCTGCCACTGAGTTCCTCGAACCTCAAAGCTTACAAATTAGTACAGTTTAGTGATTTGTTTTAGGCTTTTGGCTACAGCATTCACTGCTATGAAAGTCATTTTTTCCCCTATGCTTTTTCAATGCAGTTATTGTGCCATATAGTATAACCCTGTACCATTTTGGCTATTGAGTGATTAATACAGAAACTGCTTCGATAGGAAACCATTTCAAGAGAGAACAGGAAAGGTATTATATTCAGCTGTGGTGTCATGCATTTCTAAGCAGCTGATGTTTGTCTTTAACTGATAACCACCCCCACCCCCAAAATTTTCAGGAGCAATCCAGCCTTTAGAACTTTAACTCTTAATTCAGTTTGGCTGCAAATGCAGTGCTCTGAAATTCATTATACTTTCACATTTTACGATTGGGAATTCAGTAATACATAGAGAAACAGCAATTTTGTGATTCCCCTCCCCCCACTAAACAGTGACTTCTATATAAAAAATACTTGGAAACTAGTAGGGTATTACTTTTTTACACTGAAAATTGTAATAATGTTGTTAAATGGAATGTACTATCTCGTATTTTGTAAGTTAAGATTCCCAAATTAAACTGAAAGCCTTTATAAAAGAGCAGAATAAAGGACAACTGAGATCAAAGTTCAAAAAAGTTTTATCATAGATTTTATGTTTTTACTTCACACATTTAATACTATATTCGGAAGAACTTCAGGATATAGTATGCTCTGCTTTTATGTCTTTTTCTACTTTTAATTTTTGCACTTTGATACCTAGATGTATACTCTTTTTTTTTTTTTTTTGGATGATGTATAGTATCTCTTCATCATTGAGATATAAAATTATATACTGGGCCTCCCTGGTGGCGCAGAGGTTGAGCACTGAGTTGCGAAGCTGCCTGCAGCCTCTGCAGCACTGGTTCGATCCCCGGCCACCGGGTGAGGGTCCAACATGGCGCGCAGACCTCTCCTGCCGCCCACTGCCCCCCTCAGCAGCGTACTTCATCACTCTGCCTGTTTTACTCTCCGCTCTGGCTCTGGTGCATTCTCTCACCCTCCCGTGCTTCTGACTGTACCCAGTGCTTGTATAAATAAATAAATAAATCTTTAAAAAAAAATTAAAAAAAAATAAAATAAAATTATATACCTAAATTTAAGAACATATGTATGTTATAATTATGGTTTAGTGTTTAATTGATTATTGTATGTTTACAATTAATAATAGCAATTCAATGAAGTCACTAAAAAAGATGGCCTAGGGATTCTTAAATGTTTAAATATCTTATGAACTTGAAAATGCCATTTGAGTATCTTTAATATGACAAAAGTTAAAGTCTAGATAATTTTAAATATTATTCTAAAATTGTTCTAAGAGTATTTTCTGGTGGTTTAAGTATTGACTCTTACTCACTCATTGTACATAGCTGTCATCCTCCCAACAATTATGACATTGTGGAGGTTTTCTCATTATTAATGAAAGACTGAACATCTCTACACATGGGAAGTTATTGATAAAACAAATAATGAAAATCAGTAAATCAGATATCCAACATTCTCTTGTGATGTGCTCTGGGATTGAACTTGAGGTTGTATGGGTAAGTGCAGGTCAGTTAGCCTGGTCATAGTATTGACCTAGAAGTGGGTGCAATCAGCACCCACAGATTCATTGTTATTTTGAAGAGATAGTTGGACCCTGGGCATAAACTTTGCATGGGTCAAGGAAGGATAAATTGTCTGAAAAGGACCCTGGAATGATGATTTACATACACTTGGCTTACTAGTGAGTGTAGTTGGGAACAATAACTGCAAGGGTGGGTGGATTTAGCAGAGGGAGAAGTTGAGCTGTGACTCAGTTGCTGCGGACTTTTAATCTGAGAGTAAGGGTACTGTGAAACTGGGGTAGGTTTTAAGAAGCCTTCCACATGGAGAAAGGTTCTTATCCCCCCCCTCTTTCTAGCCTTTAGATGTGGGCTGCCTCTGGGAGGGTGCCATCTCTCTTTGAATGAGGTTCCTTGATTTTACTGAAGGCAAATCCTGGGAGGAACTCAGATATGAAAAGTAAGTGGGAAACGTTCTTGAAAGTTGGGCAAATGAATGTCTTCACACAGAACAGGTTCTGGACAATGTCACATCTTCCAGATGTCACCTCTTTTGGTATTCATATTTATTTGTTTATGTGGGTATATCCCACCTAGAAACTGCTCCACTGGGAGCAGGTCTCCTTCTTTAGAAAAGCATATAGGAATGAAATTAGTGGGACAACTTACCCCTATTGCTATACCTCGTTTCAGAATTATGACTGATACTTATCACCCACTATTTTTATCACTCCTTCTGGATTCCCCTTACTCTCAGTTAGCACTCCTATGGGTTAGATGGTATACTTGGTGAAATTTCCCTGAGAGATTTGAGATCTTGGTCACTGTGCCTTCCGCTGGCAACTACTGCTGCTTTGTTAATTTGCTCAGTATAAATAGAGGAGAATAACTGAGTGGCTCTGAGTGGGTCACTCAGAGCACCAGATGTCTTCTTTCCTGCTCCCTTTGCTTAATAGTGGTCTTCTCTTTTCTTAAAAATGAGGGTTAACTATTCTGGCCTAAATGGTGGCTGCTTTCTTGACTAGCTTGTCCTTTTGCACATGTCCCCCACAGTGGCTAGGTGGCAGCTCACAGGAGCTTGAGACTCTTGCTGTTTCCCCTGGAAAAATGTGTTCCCCACTCTGGGAACCAGGATGTCTTATCACACATTGCCTAGAATAATGGGGGCAAGAAGCACTGATCCCCATATGGGTTACTAGGAGTGAAGGAAATGGGGCTTTTTAGATCTATGTTTTTTACTTACTGGGGCCACAAAATGGTCATTAATTTAGGGTATGCTACATATTAGGACTGTGGCACCTAATGTACTTGTGTTATTATCTTCAAAATACTTTTTCAGCTGTTCCTACAAAAGGAGCAGCTATCATTCTCTCTGTCCTATCATTCTCTCAGACCAGTAGATTTTGAGTGATATATGATGTGGTACAACTAGTGGATTTTATGACATATACTCATTTGTTGTTCCTTCTTTTCTCTTCAGTGATTTTCTTTGTTCAGTAAAATGTTATGAGGTCAATTTGGACAGATTCCATATTCTGGAAGCCCTTGAATGGAGATGCTTGCTGAGTCCCTGCTCGCTGTAAAATAAACCCATACCCAGAATATGTCAATTCCAGTCAAGATGAATCTCCGCTCCTTCATGTGTGGAAAGAGTCCAGTGAAGTCAATTACCACCAAATGGCCTGTTAGTGTCCTTGAAGAATGCTATATCTGAGCAGCTGTCTTCTTGGTGGGTTGGATATTTAGCAACAGCAATGGCAACCTGTGCTTCTCAGTATATGCCTATTGTCAGTACTTTTCATTATGGCTGCTTCCTTCATATTCCCACTAAACCAACATTTGGTAGCTAATGACAGACTGATGTCGAGTCATTCCATGTGCTTGCTTTACTTTAATTACCATTCCTTGGTATCAAGTCCTAACTTAATGGTATATAATGGTCACTTTATTTTGTTCATAGATTCCATGCCCTAGAACATGGAACAGTTTCAATGGCTGGTCTTTATCCTGTAATTTCTGAGCCCTCACTTGGGAAGACTTGAAGGAAGAAGTTGACTTGACATCTGGGGACTGGAGTCCTCTAGTGGTATCTTCGCTCACATGGGTAATTGTTGATTCTGGATGACTACTGGCATCTCAGCTGAGTTGGCATGTTGGGCACCTACATGCAACTTATTTATGTGGGTTTTTCTATAGCTTGGACTTCATAACAGCATGGTGGCTGGATTCTAAGACCATGTATCCCAAGAGTAAAGTGGCCTTTTGGGATCTTGCTTTGGAAGTCAATGCATTAATTCTCTAGGACTCTATTTTCTGAGGCAGAGATAAAGGTCCACCTAGATTGAAATGAAGAGATTATATATCCCACTACTTGATGGAAATAATGTCTAGTTCACATTGGAAAAAGGACATGTGAGATTAGAGAAATTGTTTTTACCCTTCTTTAGAAAATAGAATCTGCTTCCTGCCTCTTTCATGGTTGATACTCTTTTGACATTTGTGGCAAGCGTCATAGACAATGACCTGACTACTCTGTGGCCACCTCCATAGGCACATTTGTGTGTGTGCTCTCCCTTGAGCTACTGTTGCTAATCATCTGCTCTTTTTCTTCTCAGGCTACCAGCCAATCAGCCAGGCTATTTGCTACTGCCAGTGGGTTTATCTCTGTCTTGGCCTGTCTGTCTCAGTTTCTCTCTCTATATATATCTTGTCTGTATTCCAGTATCTCTCTGTAGGTCTCTGTTTCTCTTCTTCTCTCTCTCTAAATATGTGCACACACACACACATATGTATATGTTCTTTTTTAGCCACTTCTCTTTCCACACAAAGTATTTAATCTCTGAAGATGTGCCCATTTACTGGATTTATCCTCATTGCTGACTTTTAAGGCACCATTAGTATGACTACAGGGCAGGTGCAGTAGCTTTTTAGCTTGTATCACATATCAAACCAATCCATTTGTGTATCATGCTTGAACTTTATGGTTATAAAGAACTTTCCATGCAGTCATGGGTATGAGTTGAAGGTAATAAACCAACACAATGATGTAGCTATAGGAATTTAGACATTTCTGCAATAGCTTACTTATGTATTCTCTGTGCTCAGTCATAGATGTGCCATTTTCATCTAATAATTAATTGCTGCTGGACCTACTTGTACTTGCATGACTTGGCTGATGGAATTCAACTTATAGCAGACATTTTGGCTAATTAGCTCTATGGTCAGGCATCCTGTCTAAACAAGACTCAGTAATACATTATAAATTATTTTTCAAATGATTTATAATTCTTCTGCAAGTGGGATTGCTCAAAAACCTTCAACATCTACATTATGATTCTCTTACTGGGATTTACCATAATCTCCCACCAAAGATACTTCTAATACCGTGGAATTTGGAGGAACATAGGACCAGGAGTCAAGATTTCTTTAGTGTAAACTGTGCATACTACAGAGATTTTGATTTACCTCAGCTTCACTCCAGCCCAGAATTCTTTTGTGGCACTTGGTAAATGGCTCAGAGCATCTCCAGATCTGGGAATACAAATCGTATTCCCAGCATACAGTATGTTCCCTTATGAATCCATAGAGGTCTGTTAGGGTTATAGTTCCTTCTTACTGATGGGCAGTGTGAAATGCAGTAATTTGTCCTTTCTTTTGGAAGATTGATCCTTGCATGACTCAGACCTTAGTCCCCTAAGGTTTCTATTTTCCATCTTCTAAGCATGTGTCTTCCCAAGACTTCTAAGGTACCTGCCACTTTTTGCTTATTTGGTCCACTTAATAGAGTCTATTGATATAGTGGACCCAATTAATATTTTATATCATATCTAGTAAGTTCAGATTCTTTCAGACAATATTATGGCAGAGGATGAAAAAAATGATAGTCCTGGGTCAGGATGGTAGATGTGTGCAGTTTGTCCCATGTGAGTGAAAACTGCTAATGGTTCTTCTTGATATAGACAAGAATACTTTTGCAGCATCAACTGCCAAATATTAATGATCTGAACTACTTCTCTGGCAGAGATATCAGAACTAGATAGCACTTGCAGTTTGTGCTTTTACTTAGTTGAATTTATGGTAATCCATTGTTCTCTACTTCCAGCACCCAGTGGGTTTTTTTAATGACCAGACTTGATAATAATGGGGACTTTTGGTGGTAATAATATCTTCCATTCCTCCTGGTGGGCAGTATTGTTTGTTGTTTGCTGTCTTGGTTTAGAGTTGGGATAAAGGAATTTTAGAGAGTACCCTCATCTAGGGTGATACACCAGACATGCTGCTTCCTGATTAATTATGCTGACATTATTTCTGATATGTAAGTGCCTCAAAGTGACCTCTCTGATTTAGAGGTCCTATCATTCCCACAGATGAGGGATCCAACTTTGTACCGACACTGCCTGCTGACAGTTCTGGTCTCAGCAATGTAGAGACAGCTCTTACTAGTGCAGGCACAATTACTTGGTGAGTTTTCTGGCTTAAAGTATTATATGTATTCAACTTTTGCTATTTCTTTTAATTTTTAAAAACATTCTGTTAGTTACTCTATGATAGCAGTATGTTGTTTGGTTTGGTTAGCTCCATTTTCTAGAGAGCCCAGAGATAGTGAAATTATATCCATAACTAAGTCTTGGTAAGATTTAAAAATGCTCCATTGTATTTTATATATTTTCACATATGACCAATTATGTTTGGTTCATAAGGGGATTTATGGGCTAAATTGTGTCCCCCAAATTCATGGGTTGAACCCCAAATATGATTGTATTTGAGATAAGGCTTTTACTTTAATTAGATAATTATAGTTACTTAGGGTAATAAGATCAGGACACTAACTCAGTAGGACTGGCATCCTTATAAGAAGAGGAAAAAACACCAGAAAAGTGCCTACGCAGAGGAGAGGACTTGGCAAAAAATATCTTTCTGTAAGCCAGGGAGAGAAGCCTCAGCAGAGACCAACTCTGTGGGCATGTTGGTCGTGGATGTCCAGACACCAGAACTGTGAGAAAATAGTTTTGTTGTCTAAGCCACCCAGCTTGTGGTATTTTGTTATGGCAGCTCTTGCTGTCTAATACAGAGGCCAGTGAAAGAAAGTGACTGCAGTAACACACAGCCATTCCCCTTCCTAGGAATAAAGCATGCTCTGCATTTTGATCTTCTTTTCCACTATACACCACACTTTTCTGACTTTCATGTTTCACCTAAGCAGTGATACTGGCAAGCCAAGTTTGCATGGCTGCCCTAGCAGTATTCTTGCACAGTTTCCTGGGGTCATTGCCAGGATGTTAATAAACCCTTTATCACTAGGGTATTTCCATATCAAGAAACCTTCCCTTTTCTGGCTTTGTAGCCTTTTCTATCTTAATCCTTAGAATCCATTCCCCCACATATTATTTCAGCACTTGCTAGTACTTACAGAGATTCCTGTGTCTTCTTCTTGGTGTTCTAACACCTCTGTGACTGGATTATAGCATGTCATAACTTATCCATGATTATTGAGTTGGCTACCAGACGGACTTAAGGGATAGAATCTATGGGAAAACACAGACAGACATAACGCAGATAGACAGAATGAACTCTCCAACTTTTTGTTCCATTTCCTGTTGAACCAGAATCCTCAGCTTGTCCAACAGTTACTCTACAAACTCTGCTGGCAAGGTTTTCTAGGTCCTGTGACTCTTGTGAACACTGTGGTTCCTGTGAGTCCTTGTCTATTTCCTCTTTTTGCAGAATTAGCTCTTTACTAACCATCTGTGGCTTACTCCTAGTTTTTGACTTGTTGGAAAGAAAGGATGTGGTAGCAAATCCTGAGTGGGGCACTTGTCCTTTTGTAGAGAATTGTTACTTAAATTGTCTTCATCAAAGAGGAATCAGGAAACATTAAGCTGTCACAGGAAGGAGTGATGCTTCCATAGGCCCACACAGTCCAGGGGAATCTGTTTAGTTTGTTGAGTGTACAACAAATATCAACTTTGTAACTCTCCAAGACACCACATCTTCCAGTTGGTCTTCTTACTTTAATGTAGCACACATTGCAGAGAATTCAACTGTTTCCAGAGACCCTACGCTTACAACTAAGTTCTGGATCTGGTCCTTGGGATTTTTGTAGCCTCTGTTTGTTTGAGATGAGGTTGTTTCCATTTACTGACAAGAGGCTCATTGACTTTCATACTTTACCATAAATTGTTGATGGTTTCAGTAATCTATTATTATTGTAACATACTGCCTCGGATTTAGTGGTTTAAAGCATCAAAAATTATCTCACAAATCTGTAAGTCGGAGATGATATGGTCTCACTGGTTTAGCAGGGCTGTGTTAATTCTAAAGACTCTAAGAGAGAATGCATTTCCTTGTCCTTTCCATCTTCTAGAAGCTTCCCAATGATCTTCATTCATGGCCATGGTTTCATCTCAAAATCTAGCAGTGTTGCTATTTCTCTGTGCCTTTCTTCCATAGTCACATCTCCCTCTGATTACATTAGGTCTACCCTGATAACCCAATATATTCTCTCTATTTAAAGACCAGCTGATTAGCAACCTTAATTACATATGAAATCTTAATTCTTTTTTCCTTAATTAATCCTTAATTCCTTTGGCTATGCAAACTAATATATTCACAGTTCTGGGTATTAGGATGTTTGAGAGGTGGCAGTATTCTGTCAATCACAATAATAAACCACTGTCATTTCTGTTGTCTTTCTTTTTGCATTCCTGATTTTTGAGTCTGAAATATGATCCTTATTCATTTTTACTTTTTTGGAAAATGTAAAAATGACATATCTTTGTTCCACTATTAATTATCAGTTACTAGAAAAATGTGTGTCTGTGTATGGTTTTAGAAATATCATTGCATGGGCCTCCCTGGTGGCGCAGTGGTTGAGCGCTGGGTTGCGAAGCTGCCCGCAGCCTCTGCGGCGCCGGTTCGATCCCGGCTGCTCCCCGGCACCGGAGGAGGGCCCACATGGTGCACAGACCTCTCCTGCCACCCGCTGCTCCCCTCAGCAGTGTACTTCGGTCCTTCTGCCTGCTCTGCTCCCGCTCTGGCTCTGGTAAATTCTCTCACCCTCCCGCGCTTCTGACTGTACCCAGTGCTTTTATATAAATAAATAAATCTTAAACAACAAAAAAGAAATATCATTGCAACTTTAAAGTAACTAAGTAATTAAAATTACTATTTTTTCTTACCCAGCCTTTATTTGCCTGGTTTATTGGTATTTTACAACATTTGTTTTCCCTCAAGACATCATGTATAAACTTGAAACAGTTTTAATGTTATCTTCATAAGTGACATGTGAATCAAAGTCTAATTCTGTTTAGGAACATACATATCATAAATGTTGAGTAATTAATATTTGCTGATAAAGGAAAGTGACTGTGAGTTTTCCACCACTGGCGTTTGTTTTGTTTAAATAAAATTTAAGAACAATCATATGTCATCTGATACTTTTATTGGTTGTTTATATATGTAATGAAAGTTCAGGTTTCTGTAAATAATTTATTCTATCTATATAGAACTTTGGTTCTCAGAATAATAGATGAGAGGAATATTGGCTATATTTAAGTTTTCTATAAATAACTTTCCTTATTCCAAAAGAATTTGAGATGCTCCAATAGTACTTTATTGTTAAAGAAAATAATACTTTCTACAAAGAAATCCATATCCTGGATGACTTTCTCTGTATCCTTTGCTAGTTGTTCTTCTTCTTAACCATTAGATACTAGACATTCTCTGAGTTCTGTCCTTTTTTCTCTTTTTCCCTGACTCTGCACCCTCTTGCCTTAGGCAATTTAAGTGCCATCTCTGTCTGATGATATTCAAACTTAAACTTGATATTTGGTCTTTGTTCTGAGATCCAGCTATATATATATATATATTATATATATATATATATATATATCTGCCTTTTTCATATTTCCACTTAGATGCTCAAAGGTATGAAGATTAATATCAAAACTGGGCCATTGATCTTTGCTTAAATCTTTCTTCTTATCTTGCCCTTCTCATTAAAGGTCATCCATATGTACACATTTGATCATATCATCTATCTGAAAATCATACATGATCTTGCCTTTTCTTTGATGCCCCCATCACCAGCATGTCCCCATAACCAATGTTCTGTTGCTACCATCCTGGTCCATGCCATTTTTATATTGTGTCTCTGTAGATGAGTAGTCTCTAAATTGTTGTGTCATCTTCTCTATGAATCACCCTTCCACCTACTCCAGACACCTCCATACATAAAAATTACATACATACAACAAGCCTGCCTGATTTTAAAATCATAAATATGATTATATTGCTCCTCTACTTTTAAAGCAATTCAGTAGTTTAACATTACTCTGAGATTAAGTTTGATACGCAACTACAATCCTTATGAATTCAAGGTGTGGTCCTTGCCTATCTCTGTATCTTGAATTTTCCCCCCCACAATACAGACACAGTTATTTTTTATTTTATCCCATAAAATCTCTAAACTCTTTCTTGCTTCAGAATCATTGTGTAGTAAGTCCTCACTTAACATCATTGAAAGGTTCTTGAAAACTGAAACTTTAAGCAAAACAACTATAATATAACTAATGTTACCATAGCATATTGATAAAAAAGAATAAAGTTCCTCTGGCATATTCTGGTCACAAAATATCACCAAGCTTTTCAGTAAAGACCTCAGACACTTCTAATGTTAAACAGCAACTTGTATTCACTTAATCATAAATTCATTCATTTTTCAACTTGTTTACTCTAGTTCAGGATCACAGTTGGCCAGAATTTATCCTGGAACTCAAAGCATAAGGCAGGAACTAACCCTGGGCAGGATGCCCTCCATCACAGGACACACTCACACACACACATTCACTCAGACTGGGTAGACATGCCAGTGAACCTAATGTGCATACCTTTGCGATGTTGGGGAAAATTATAGCATAAAGAGAAAACTGACGTAGACACGGAGAATATCCAGACTCTACTCAGACAGTGGCCCAGGCTAAGAATCAATTATTTTTCACATCAGGTATAATGCAATGTTGATAAAACAATTTTATTTGAGGACCTACTACTATGCATGCTTGGTCCTTGCTGTGAAATTTTCTTCTGTGTTAGTCAGCATCCTCTAGAGAAAGAGTCAAAAGAGATGGGTGTGTGTGTGTGTGTGTGTCTATATCTATATCTATATCTCTCTATATATATATGTATGTATTTATAATGGGGTAATGTCCCAATAAGCCCCATTAAGTTGAAAATACATTTAATATACGTAATCTACCAAGTATCATTGTTTAGACTTGCATACCTTAAATGTGCTCTGAACACATACATTAACATTGAATTGGGCAAGATCATCTAACACAATCTCTTTTACAATGAAGTGTTGAATATTTCATGGAATTTATTGAATACTGTACTGAAATTGAAAAACAGAATGCTGTAATTCAAAATACAAATGTTTTATTGAATGTGTATTGCTTTCATACTACTGTGTAGAGTCAAAGAATCATAGCTGAACCATTGTAAATTGGAGACTATATATACAAAGAGATTTATTACAAGAAATTAGTTCCTGCAATTGTGGAG
>NW_023605325.1:0-25282 GCF_014898055.3 Talpa occidentalis | reverse complement strand
AAAGTCATTTAATGTAAAGCTGAAAAATAGGCAGTGCATAGATTTATAGACTCCACATTAGACTATCATATGATTGACTCAGATTGAAATAACACATTGCAGTAAGATAGATGATACTTAATTTGGGGGAAAGGTAACTTTACAATGGAGAAAAATGGCTGACATATCTAAGCCAAATGATCAATATTGACATCACCAGCAATAAGACTTAATGTCATCATCTAATCTTGATATGATCACTTGGAAGAGTGTCATGTGTCTTATGTAGCCCAGTCTAATCAAGAGAAAACTTGAAGAACTCACATAAAGGGACATTCCTCAAAATAACTGGCCGAATGGTTTAAAAAGTGTCAACTTTATTAATAGAAAGGAAAGATTGTGGAACTTCACTGACTGAAAGAAACTCAGGTAGCAGCATGGTCACAAAATACAGTGTGGGGCTCTGGATTTCATCTGGAACAGCAAAGGGACATGAGTAGGAAAAATTGTGAAATGTGAAAAAGTCAGTAGTTAATAGTTCTGTACCAATGTTAATTTATTAGTTTTGATAATTGTTCTATGATTATGTAAGATGTTAGCACTTGGAGAAGGTGAAGGGCATACAGGAACTGTTTGTGTTATTTTGTTAAGTCTCTAAATCTAAAATGATTTCAGTAAAAAATATGAAGTTGTTATAGATTTTTATGTCTAATTTATCAATAGTTTGAGGAAATTCCCTTCAATTCCTAAAATGCTAGGAGTTGAGTTTTAATCAGAGTTTTTTCTGCTTTTAGTAAAGGATCATATAGCTTTTCTTATTTATATTCTAATAAAATGATGAATTATATTGCTTGATTTTCTAATATTGAATGAACGTTGAGAAAATCCCACCTACTCACCATGTTTCAACCTTGTTTTATATATAATATATATAGCTGGCTGTGATGCAGTTTTTTAAAAGGGTTTTCGCATCTTTAAATCATGAACAATTCTAGGATTTTCCTTATTTCGTAAAATATTTTTTCATTTCAGGATCAAGTTTGCATTTTAAAAATTGACTGGGAAGTATTCTTTCCTCTTCAAAGTATGCAAATTTTTGCGTGCATAATTTGTATTCTCTTAAGTCTTTGGTAGAATTTACCAGCAAAAATCCTTACCCCTGAAGTTTTGTCTTTGTTGGGAGGCTTTAAACTCTTAGCTCAATTTCTTGTAATGGAACTATTGTGCCTATGTATTTCATTTTGAATGAGTTTTGATATTTTATGGCTTGCAAGGAATTTGTTAGTTTCTAATTTATTGGCTTAAAAAATATGTGTGTAATATTCCCCTCTTAAGTAATTTTTTTGTTTAGTCAGTTACTAAAAGAGGATGTTCAATTTTCAACGGTAAATGCACCTGTTTTGTTTTGTTTCAGTTTGTTTCAGTTTTGTTTCATGTATTTTGAGCTTCACTGTTAGTTGCATACACATTTAGGATTATCTTGTCTTCCTTGTGAATTACCTCTTTATCTTTGAGCTGATCCTCTATATCCATAATATATTTAATCTTCATTTTGAAATCTACTTTAGTATTAATATATTTTCTCCATCTTTCATTTACTTTATAGTGTATCTTTGCCATCATTTACTTTTATCTGTCATGTTTAAGTTGATTTTCTTTTAAACATCATGTAATTTTTTTTTTTTTTTTGAGTTGGGCAGTGGTTAATGTAATATGGTCTTTATTTACAACTTTACTGGCAAAAAACAGAGTTTTTAGCATAGGGTGTTGCAGGTGAACATTTAAATGTTCATCTAATTGTCCAAAGATTTACAATGCTTTGCAATGAATTTGCATGTGTAGTTTTCTTTATGAAGAACAGTACTCATATTTAAGGCAGATTTTTAACCATACAAATACAATAGGAATGAAATCAATCATTAAAAACTGAGTTGAGTGAAAGGTATTTACACTTAATTTTTGTTGTCCTTGTAATAACACATACCCAAGAAAATTAAAAGGGATAGTTAAATTTTTTTCTCTGGGGAACAGTTACATCAGTTGATCATTTTCTGCAAAGATCTGTTCAGTTTATCATGAACTACTCTGAACTTGCTATGAGAATAGACAAAGTCAGGAAGAAGAACTTTGGAGGAGGTGAAGTCCTCCAGAATTAAACGTCCTTTTAAACATTTTAGCTGAAAAAATTAATGCCATCACTTTCAACTTATGCTGAAATGACATTTTTCATTAACTTAATTCTTATAATTAAGTATATTTAATTACTATTCTTTTTCATTAAATCTTTCCCAAGAAAAAAATTTTCATCAGTGGGACTATCAGTGGTTCCATTTTTCTGTCTCTTCTCCTTCATCTTCATCCAAATCACTTCTTTAATTATTTTTAGTCTATCTCCCAAACCTCCACTTAATTGTTTCCATCTTTTCCTGAAGCATATGTGCTAAATCTTTCAAAACTAGTTGCATAATACCTGACTCATCTACTTATCTTGGATGTACAGGTTAAATCTATGTCATTATAATCACTGAATCAAGAATCCTAAGTATAACAGGCATCTGCTCATTCCTCCTCATTATCATTAACCAATTCAGGAAAAAATTAACAAACATATGATCACTAATCACTAGCTGCTTTCCCCAGTTTAAAGTCTGCTTTACTTCTCTGAATACCTTGCACAAATTTGTCAGTGTTTTCCTGTCTTTTCCTTTTCTCCCTTGAAAAGATTCTAGAGTGATCTAGGTACCTAGGCTGAATGCTCTCTTTCAGTTAAATCTTTTATTTTTTTTTTCCTATGTAGTAGCCTTTATTTTTTTTTGATAGTTTATATAATTCTTACGTCATTTTTCATCTTTGCACAATGTGTGCATTTTCATTATGGTTATATTCCCCATACAATTGCACCCCCTCCTTATTTGACTCTAAATCTTTTAATGGAATTTAATTTTCTTCCTCTTCTTTCTCTTTCTCTATTCTGTCTCTTATCTTCTCCCACACAAATGCAGGAAGAAATACTTGATGATAGATACAAATATCACCCCTCCAGGGTATACCTATATCTAGCCATATTAGATACTTTCTTTCAATAGCTTCAAGGAAATGTTTGCACAGTGTTTGAGTGTTTTTTCATTTCCCCTCACCTAACCATGGTTCTTGTTCACTTCTTTCATTTTTTCCTGTCCGAATTGTAGTATCTTTTCTAATATTTCATCTTTTTTGTCACATTTTCACTCCATAGTCAAATCATGATAGACCTTACACTTATCTCCTTTACTACTTTGCCCTGGCTTGAAGAACACATAGACCATGGATTTAGAATATTTGCTTATTATTTTTTTATTTTCATTAATTTTTTACATCATTGTTAATTTTTGGACAGTATTTGATTTCTCCCCTCAGGTGCAGTTCCCATTTCTCCCAGTGCTATGGCACCTGTAATCCATCACCATGGCCCTTGTACTCTTCCTTCCCTGTTAGGACTCCTCTCTTTGCCCTCCCTGCTGTGTGTCTCATATCCATGGTCAGCTTGCAAGTTTTGTCTTCTTCCTGACCCTTTGTTCAGTTTCTCTATATTCCACATATAAGTGAAACCATTGATATTTATCTTTTCCCTCTCGCTTAGTCTGTTTTTCATCTTTAATTTATTTTCAGCTTCAGTTTAGAGAATCTGATGTAGATTTATTTTTTGGACCAAACTGAAATGAACT
Source organism: Talpa occidentalis (assembly GCF_014898055.3). NCBI lineage: Eukaryota > Metazoa > Chordata > Mammalia > Eulipotyphla > Talpidae > Talpa > Talpa occidentalis. The sequence goes on along the minus strand of NW_023605325.1, from coordinate 21,599 downwards.
TCAGTGATACCGTTCACAAACTTCTGTTGAAGACAGTTAAGTCTTCAGGAATCTTTCTCATTCCCCCCCCCCCCGATATAAATGCAATTTTATTTACTATCTTTTTGGAATTTTGATTTGTGATTTACTTTTAGCCTTAAGTTGCTTTTGATCTATCAGGTAAAAATGTTGTTTATATTTTAGTGAAGTAACTTTTGTTAGAGTATTATATAGGTTTCTGGTATGCATCAGTATCACATCTTGTATATACTACATTATGGTCACCATTAAATATTTAATTCCATCCTTCACCATAAAATTGACCCCTTTATGATTTACCTTCCCCTTTTTTGTTTTCTGGTAACCATTAGTTTGGTATGGCCTTATTTTCTAGTTGAGTCATTGTTTTGTCTCTTTATGTACCACATATAGTGAAATATGTTGGTCTCCTCTGATTTATTCACTAAGTTTAATAACTCTAGGTATATCCATGTTGTTATTCATCATCTTTGCTGAATAATATTCCATTGCATATATACACCACATCCATATCCAGTCTTGTCAGTGAGCCATATAGGTTGTTTCCAACTTTTGGGCTATAGTAAATAATGTTGCAGTAAACATAGGGGTGTGTGTATCTCTTCAAATTAGTGTTTTTGCATTTTTTAGTTAAATACCCAGAATTGGGATAACTGAACCATATAGAACTTCTATTTTAATTGTTTTTGAGAAATTATTATACTACTTTCTATAATGGCTGCACCAATTTACATTCCTAACAATAGGATAGAAGGGATCCCTTCTCTCCATATCACTACCAACACTTGCTGTTTTGGTATTTTGGATTATTGCTATTTACACAGGTATGAGTTGATGTCACATTATAATTTTGATTTGCATTTCCTTAATAACAGGAGATTTTGAATGTATTTTCACATACATACTAACTTTCTGAATGTCATCTATGGAGAAGTGTCTATTCAGCATTCTCTGCCCTTTTTTAATGAGATTGATTTTTTTGTTGCTGTATCGTTTGTTCTATACTTGGATATTATCCCCATGTCTCAAATACGATTTTCAAATATCATGTCTCATTCACTCAATTATCTGCTCCTTTAGATGATAGTTTCTTTCATTGTGCAATAGCTTTTTCTTTTTTTTTTTTTTTTTAATAGAGGCATGCTTTATTTATTTGTTTGCTGGTTTGCTTGTTTGTTTTGTTTATACATGCACTGGGTACAGTCAGAAGCGTGGGAGGGTGAGAGAATTCACCAGAGCCAGAGCGGGGAGCAGAGCAGGCAGAAGGACCGAAGCACACTGCTGAGGGGAGCAGCGGGCGGCAGGAGAGGTCTGCGCGCCATGTGGGACCCTCCTCCGGTGGCCGGGGAGCAGCCGGGGATCGAACCGGCGCCGCAGAGGCCGCGGAGCAGCTTCGCAACCCAGCGCTCAACCGCTGCGCCACCGGGGAGGCCCTGCAATAGCTTTTTCACTTGATGTAGTCCTATTTGGTTATATTTGCCTTTGTTTTCCTTGAAATTGGAGTCATGTCCCCAAAGACATCTCTAAGTCTAATATTAGGGAGCATATTGCCTACATTTTTTTTTGTTTATGTTATCATTTCAGTTGTTTAATCCAGTTTGAATTAATTTTGTGTATGGAGTGGTCTAGTTTTCTCTTGAAACTGTTTGTTCAGCTTTCCCAAAACCATTTATTGAGGATATATTTCTTTGTTCATTATGAGCTTGTGGCTCTTTTATTATAAATGAGTGGTCTATATATGTTTGCGTTTATTTCTGAGCTCAGGTTTGTTCCACTGATCTGTTTATACGTCTTTATTCCAATACCATGTTGTTTTGATTACTATCACTTTGTAGTAACTGAAGTCAGGGAGTGTGATACCTCCATTTTGGTGATTTTTTTTTTGTTCTGTGAAGAATGCTGTTGTAATTTTGATAGAGTATGCATTGAATCTGTATTTATTTAGGTAATATCACTCTTTTAACTGTTAATTCTTCCAATCTGTGAGCAAGGAGTATTTTTCCACCTCTTCATGTCTTTCATTTTTCTCAACAATGTCTTCAGTATTCAGTGTACAGCTCAAACACCAAATTGGTTGAATTTATTTCTAGGTGTAAAATTCCTTTTGATTAAATAGTAAACAGAATTATTTTCCTGATTTTTCTATCACTGCATATAGAAATCCCACAGCTTTTTGTATATTAATTTTGTAGCCTGCCACTTTACTGTATTTGTTTATTATTTGTACCAGAGTGTTTACTTGCAATCTCTGGGATTTCTTTATGTATATTAGCATGTTGTGTACAAATAGCAGTACTTTTACTTCTTCCTTTCTAATTTGATTGCCTTTTATATTATTTTCTTGTCTAATTGATCTGGCTAGGACTTCCATAATATATTGAAAAATTGAGGTGATAGTGGACATCCTTGTCTTGTTCCTGATCTTAGAGGAAAGAGTTGTGTTTTTTTACCACTGAGTTTTATGCTAATTGTACGTTTTTTTTACATATCTTTATTATGTCATGATACAATCCTTTTATATCCATTTGGGTTGAGGAATCTTATCATAAATAGATGTTGAGTGTATTAGTGGGCTTTTCTGCATCTATTTAGATGATGGTCTGATTTTGTCTTTCCTTTTGTTGATGTGGTGTATCATATTTATTTACTTGCGTATGTTGAGCTGTCCTTGCATTGCTGGAATAAATCCCAGTTGATCATGGTATATAATTCTTTCCATGTATTGTTGAATTTGGTTAGCTTGTATTCTGTTGAGAATTTTGGCATCTATGTTCAGCAGAGAGATTGATCTATAGGTTTCTTTTTTGATTATCCTCATCTGGTTGTGGAATCAGGGTAATGTTGGCTTCATGAAATGTATCTTCTGACTTTATTCAAGTTTATGGAGACTTTGAGAAGGATAGATATTAATTATTCATCGAATGTTTGGTAATGAAGTAATGAAGCTATCTCATCCTGGGCATTTGTCTTTTGGGAGTGTTTTCATTGCTGTTTTATTTTCTTTGTTCATAAACAATCTGTCCAGATTTTCTTCCTCATTCAGTTCTGGAATACTGTAAATATTACAAATATATGCATTTCTTCTAGGTTGTATTTTGTTGCACCTTAGATGTTCCTAATGCTATTATATGATCCTTTGTATTTCTGTAGTATTTTTTGTAACTTCCCTTTCATTTCTGATTTACATCATTTGAATTTTCTTTCTTCCTTGTGAGTCTGGCTAAATTTGTCTGTTATTTATCTTTTTAAAAGAACCAGCTCTTAGTTTCACTGATCATATGAATTGCTTTTTCTTTTTAAAGATTTATTTATTTATACAAGAACTGGGATACAGGTCAGAGGCGCAGGAGGGCAAGAGAATTCACCAGAGAGAGCGGGGAGCAGAACAGGCAGACAGACTGAAGACACTGCTGAGGGGAGCAGCGGGCAAGGCAGGAGAGATCTGCCGCGCCATGTGGGTTGCTCCCTGGCCGACTGGGAGTCGAACCCGCGCTGCAGAGGCTGCGGACAGCTTCACAGCGCAGTGTTCAACCCGCTGCGCCACCGGGGAGGCCCTGAATTGCTTTTTTGATCTATGTTTCATTTCTTTTCATTCTTATTTGTTTTACTTCCTTTACTGACTTTTGAATTTTTCTTGTTAATCTAGTGCCTATAGGTGTAAAGTTGGGGTTTTCACTTCCTTTTCTCATTTCCTGAGGGTAGCTGTGGATTGCTATAAATTCCCTTTCAGTATCACTTTCGCTGCATCCTACAGGTTCTGAAAACTCATGTCTTCGTTTTCATTTGTCTATAAGCATTTTGTTATTTCTCCTTTGCTTTTCTTGTTGACCTGACCCAATATTTAATCCCCATGTATTTGTGTTTTTTCCCTCTTTGTTTTGATTGATTTCTAGTTTCATACCAAAACAATGTTTGATAAGATTCCAGTTTTTGAGATTATTTTGTGCCCTAACATATCATCTGTCTTTGAGAATGTGCCATTTGCAGTGAAGAATAGCATGTTTTGTGTGGAATGCTCTGTAAATATAAATTAAATTGTTCATCTAATTTGTCATTTAATGCCTGTGTTTCCTTGTTGATTTTCTGTTTGAATGAACTGTTCATTGCCATAAGTAGGGTGTCAATGTCCCTTACTATTATTGTGTTTCTCTCAATGTTTTCTTTTAGGTCTTGTCAAAATTTGCTTGAAATATTTTGTTGCTCCTGTGTTGTATACATAGATATTAATAAGTGCTTTATATTCTGCCTGTATTGATTCCTTTATCATTCTACAATGTCACTTTGTGTCTCTTGCTGCCTTTTTTGGCTAGAAATTTTTTTGTCTGCTGTAAGTATAGTGATCCCTGTGGTTCTTTTTCCAATGGCTTTGAGTACCAGTTTTCAACCCTTCCGTTTAAGCTTGTGTTTTTCTATTTCTTTTTTTTTTTTTTAATACAAGAGCTGGGGTATAGGCCAGACGCAAGGGAGGGTGAGAGGACTCACCAGAAACAGAGCGGGGAACAGAACAGGTGACTGATGAAATACATTGCTGAGGGGAGCAGCAGGAGAGATAGGAGAGGTCTGCTTGCCATGTGGGTAGCTCCGAGGCCAGCGGGGAATGGAACTGGCGCTGCAAAGGCTGCGGACAGCTTCACAGCACTGCGCTCTACCGCCTGCGCCACCAGGGAGACCCCAAGACTGTGTTTTCTTTGCAGCTTATTGGAGTTTCTTGTAGACAATGTGTAGTTAGGTTTTATTGTTTAACTTCCTTCCTTTTATGCTCTTTTTGCTGACCCCTAGCTTGATTTTTGGGTGGCACTACAGAGACAAGTGACACCAGACAGACTTTAGCAGAGTTAGAAATTGTTAGTGGATCTGGCACCATCATAGGAGGAGGAAGAAGACCCTAGAGGTCGCACTGTGCCTTGTTTTCTTTCTTGTTCACCAGATAATAATAAATGACTTTTAATGGAATATATAGCCCATTTTCATTTTCAAATGTTACCTTTTAATTTGTTTTTCATTATTCTATTTTTCTTGTTTCTTGGCTGCCTTTTTTTACTTTATTGTATATTTTTATGATTCCATTTTATCTCAGCTGTTGTTTTGTTAGCTACACATATTTGTTTTATTGTTTTAAGGTTGTTTCTAGATTTATCTTACAAATGTGTAATTTATCAGTTTATCTTCAATTGCTTTTATAACCACATCAATTTCAACAGTGTATGTGTCTTTCCTTTTCTACTTTTATACAGTCATTTTCATACATTTACTTTATTTGTGTTATAAATATCACAATAAATGGCAAGTAAGTTTTTATTTACACATCTGTATTTTAATATGAATGAAAATGCTAAATATTTACTACTAGTTCTCTTGTTATAAATCCACATTTTTTTATGTAGCTCCATTCTTGTAAGTGACATTTTTCGTTTTGTTTTATTTTTCTTTTTTAGTCTTAATGGCTCATTTGCTGTGCTTCTAAGAAATGACCTCTTGTGCTTGGAAATTTTCTTGGAAAAAAGAATGTGTTTGAATGAAATAATAGATTGGAATTGATGCTGTTGTGACATTACAGAAGGGAGAACCAATGTGAAGGGAAAAGGAAAGGTGTGGTGTGTAAAATACAGAAATTGCTGGGGAAAACCAGCAATTCCTAGTGGACAGAGAATAAATGCAAACATGTTAAAGAAGTTATCTGATACAGTTTCTTGAAAATTTGTTTTATGATAGTTTGATCCACCTATTTATTCGACTTAGAAATCCTAAGGTAGGGAAATACGAGATTATCTTTATCAAGTTTTGTTGACATAGACTTTAAGGTCAAATGTCCAGAAAAGAGAATCACATTACAAGGCTCCTACAGACTACATTGAAGCAGAAAAGAGGCAATGAGAAAGGAAAAATTGTGAATTACATAGATACTATCAAGAAATGAGAATTAGTAATCTAGTCTGGCAATGCTGGGGATATGGGGGGAAATTATAGCTGGTTTTGGTAATATTTAATTCTAATTATTCAGGACTAGAAATACATCTGGAAGTGAAAGCAGGGAATGGGTATGTGAAAATTCAGCAAAATTAGAATTATGAGAATGGAAATCCTCTATAATGAGGAGAAGGATGAGAAAGAATTTGCAAAAAGAAAGAGAGTGGGAGGAATGGAGAGAAGGAAGGCATGAAAACATCAAGAATTAGGATTGAGTGTTGATTATTGATGCGTATTGGAAAATAGTCATAGTCAGGAATGGAAGCTGATAGAAATACAATTTCTTGAAAATTTTGGTTCAGGCATTTCAGAAGGAATTTCTCATCCTGGCACCTGCAAGAAACAGGTCACCTGGATGTGACAGATCCTGGAACAGAAGAATGGGCCATTAAATGGGAAGAAAGTAAGCCTCCTGGAAGAAGATGGCAGACAGAATGGATCCTTGAATCACTGATTCCCTTCTGAATACTGAGGATAGGTGCTCAGAGGGAGCAGCCACATCTACAGTGGAACTGGAGAAGTGGAGACCAGTGTATCAGCCAGGGCTATCCAAAAGGGAAGGGAAGCCTGAGAAACAGTAAATCAGGAACTGTACCATTCACTGGAAGGGCTATTATCCCTTCCTCAATGGCTCCCCCCAGCCTGTGAAGAAGTCATCATTTGCTGTGAGTGCATAGCCTGTTCCGCAGTTCAACAAAAGATACTGTGTTGACCAGAAACTGGGCTTGGCAGTGGAGAAAACCACAGGGTCATTTCTGGCATGGTCTTCGGGCTCTCAGGAGTGTTGGTGATCACTCTGGGGAGCCCAAGAAGACACTTAACCCTCCTCCCCCAACTCACAGGTCTCCAGTGTATACTCCCAGGGAGAACACAAGAGGCCGCAGTAAACTTGGTCTGCTTATTACGCTTGTTCAGGGCCACCACAGGGCATACAGCACTTGTAGATTTTTGTGCACAGGCTTCTAGACCACAAGCTTCCTGGAGCCTGTGGGCATGCCCACCACTGCCCCTCTCCACCCATGTATGACTTCTGACTCGTGCTCCGCAAGGAAACTGTAAACACTGGCATGTGTCTTGCTCTATTGCAGGGGAAAGCTCAGTGCTGCCAGGCATAGCACATGCATGGACATTTCTGCAGGAGGCATCCTTGTATCCACTTTTGTCCCAATGCCACATTGTTTTTAATACTATCACTTTATAGTAAAATCAGATAATATGATTACTCCATTTTTCTTTTTTTCTAAATTATTTTAATGTTCTAGCATATTAACTATATTGGTTTATTCTCATTTGTTTTATTGGTGTCGCAAGTTTACCACATTGTTCGTGTTTTAGAAGTATGAGATCCCGTTCAGGTGTCGTTACTGCACCACACCTACCACCAAACCACCATAGGCCATTGTGCTCCCTCCCTTCCACCTACCCCTCTGGTAGCCTGAGTTCTGTAGTCAACTTTCTAGGTTTTGCCTGTTGGTTTGGCTTTATCTGACCCTTGGTTTCTCTAAATTCCCCATATAAGTGACACCATTCAGTGTTTGTCTTTCTCCTTCTGATGTACTTTTCTTACATAATTCCCTGAGCTTCTTCCATGTTGCTACAAATAGCAAGAGTTTTTCACTTTCGATAGCTGAGTAATAAGTCTATTGTGTATATTTATACCACATCTTCCTGATCCACTCATATTTGAGCACTTAGGTTTTATTCCATAGCTTGACTACTGTAAATAGTGCTGAAATTAACATGAAAGTACACGTTTCCCTTTGAATTAGTGTTTTTGGTTTCTTCACATAGTTACCTAGGAGTGGAATTGTTGGGTCCTATGGCAGATCCATTTTTAATCTTTTGAGAAACATTCATACATTTTTTTCCATTGGGGCTGGACCAATCTACACTCCTACCCAGTGTAGAAGGTTCCTTTTTCTCCACATCCTTGCCAGCACCTTGTTTCAAGTCTTCTTTTTACTGGCCATTCTCACAGGTGCCAGGTGGTATCTCATTGTAGTTTTGGTTTGCATTTCCCTGACAATAAATGTTGTTTTTTTTTAAGATTTATTTATTTTTATACAAGAGCTGGGGTACAGGCTAGAGGTGCAGGAGGGTGAGAGGATTCACCAGAGAGCAGGGAGCAGAACAGGCAGATGACAGAAATACACTGATGAGGGGAGCAGTGGGCGTGACAGGAGAGGTCTGTGGCACCATGTGGGATTCTCCCTGGCCAGCCAGGATCAAACCCACACTGCCAAGGCTACAGACAGCTTCACATCACGGCGCTCAACTGGCTGCGCCACTGGAGAGGCCCCCTGACAATAAATGTTGATAGATATTTTAGATGCCCGTTGGCTGTCTATGTCCTCTTTGGAAAAGTGCCTACTTAGCTCATCTGACCATTTTTTGATTGGGTTATTTCTTTTTGTTGAGCTCTGTCATTTGTTGTAGGTCTTGGATACCAAAATCTTGTCAGATGTATTCTCTTGTTCATATATTCTCTTGTTCAATATATTCTTGCAAATATATTCTCTTCTTCTCTTGGTTTAAGAGACAGTTTCTTTAATTCTTTAGAAGCGTTTCAATATCATGTAGTCCCAATTGTTTTCTTGTTTTCCTTGCTGCTGGAGATCAATCCACAAAGACACCTCTGAATCCTATGTCATGGAGTGTTTTGCCTGTTTTCTTCTATATATTTTGTGGTTTCTGGTCTGACATCCAAGTCTTTTATCCATTTTTAGTTGATAATTTGTGTGTGAAGTGAAAGAGTTGTCTAATTTCATTCTTTTGCATGCAATTGTGTACAGTTTACCCAAGATCATTTATTGAGGCTTTCCTTGTCCCAGTATATATTCTTGGCACCTTTCTCATAGGTTAACTGACTATATAGGTGTGGGTTTATTTCTGGATTCTCAATTCTATTCCATTGATTTGTTTCTGTTCTTGCTCTAGAAACCATGCGGTTGCAATTTTTATAGCTTTGTAGTATAGTTTGAAGTCTGGAAGTATGATTCTTCAATTCTTTATCTTTTTTGTTAGGATTGTTTTGGTTCTTCAGGGTCTTTTGTGTTTCCATATGAATTCCATTAGTTTTTATTCTGTTTCTCTGAATAATACTATTGAAACTTTCATAGATATTGCATTGAAACTTTATATAGCTTTGGGTAGGATGACCATTTTGACAACATTAATTTTTCCTACCCATGTGTCTTCTGTTTATTTGAACAATATCTTACAGTGTTCAGTCCATCTCCTTCTTTTAAAAATTTAATCCTAAATATTAACTTTTTTGTTGTTAAAAATTCTTTTCTGAGTCATTGTTTTTGTATAGGAAGGCAACTGATTTCTGTATCCTAATTTTGTAACTTGCCAGTTTACTGAACTGATTCATTGTTTGAATTGGTTGTTCAGTGGCATCTTCAGGATTTTCTATGTGTATTATTATGTTGTCTGGAAATAACGATACATTTACTTCTTTCACTGGTGGTGAAAGTGAACAGTCTTGTCTTGTGCCAGATCTAATTGGAAAATATTTTAGTTTTTCACCACTGAGAATGATGTTATCTGTGGGCTTTCATTATGTTGAGCTATGTTCCATTTATTCACAGTTGTTTAAGGGTTTTCATCATAGATATTGACATTTATCAATGTTTGTTTGGAATCTGTTGGTATAATCGTATGGTGTTTTGCTTCCTTTTATTGATGTGGTGAATTACATTTATGGTTTTCAGATGTTAAACCATTCTTGTGTCCCTGGAATAAATCTCACTTTGTTGTGTTGTATAATCCTTGTAATGCATTGTTTGATTGGATTTGCTAAGATTTTGCTTAGGATTTTTGCAACCTGTTCATTGGGGAAATCACTCTGTGATTTTCTTTTTTGTGTGTTGTCTTTGGTTTTGATATTAGAGTAATGTTGGCCTCATAAAGTATGTTTGAGAAAATTCCCTCTGTCTCAGTTGTTTGAAAGATTTTGAGTGGGATAGGTATTAGCTTCTCTTTGAAGATTGAGTAGAACTCACATGTGAAGCTGTCTGGTCCTAGACTTATGTTTTTTGTGAGAGTTTCGATAAATGTTTCATTTTACTTTCTTGTGATTGATCTGTCAGGTTTTCTATTTCAGTCTTGGATCTTATATAATGCTAAGAATTTGTCCGTTTTTTTCTAGCTCATTATACCTACCAGCATATAAGTGGTGATAGTAATCTCATTTTTCTTTAAGTTTCTTTGATGTCTTTTGTAACTTTGCCCTTTTTGTTTCTTAGAATATTTGAGTTTTATCCATTTTTTTGTGAGCCTTGTTAAGAGTTTTGTTTTATTTTTTCAAAGAACCAACTTTTGTTTTCAACAAGCCTTTGAACTGTCATTTTGACTTCTATTTCATTAATATCTGCACTCATTTTTATTATTTCTTTTCTTCTATCAGCCTTTGCTTTTATTCTCTTTATAGTTGCCTGTGATAAGAGATGAGATTATTTATTTGAGTCCATTCTTGTTTCTTCATGTGTGCCTATATTGTTGTTTACGTCCCTCTTTATACTGCTTTTGCTGTGTATGCTGAATTCTCAAAGGTTGTGTTCCCATTATCATTTGTCTCAAGGTATTTTTTATTTCTTCTTTGGTTTCCTCATTTACTCATAGTCAATCAGTTGATTCCTAGTTTAATACCTTTATAGTCAGAGGAGATGCTTGATATGACTTGGCAATCTTCTTGAATTTGTTGATACTTGTCTTGTAACTCAATATGTGGCCAATCCTTGGGAATGTCCCAAATGCACTTGAGACAAATATGAATTCAGTTTTAGAGCTGGTACAATGCCCTATATGTGTATAAGAGTGACACATCTGTCAACACTTTGTTCTTACTTGTCTTTTGGATAATAGTAATTCTGATTGGTGTGAAGTAATAATTCATTGTGGTTTTGATTTGTATTTCCTTAATAAGTGATGATGAACATCTTTTCACGGGCTTGTTATTAGCAATTTGTATGTCTTCTTTGGAGACATATCTATTTATATGCTCTGCCCATTTTTTATTATGTTGTTGTTTGTTGTTGTTGAGTTGTATGCATTGCTTATATATTTGGGATGTCCAGCCCTTACTGGATACATGGTTTACAGTTAGCTTCTCCAATTCAATAGGTTCCTATTTTGGCAATGTTTGATTGACTGATTGATTGATTGATTGATTTTGCTGTGCAGAAACTTTTCTTGTTGCTTTTGTTACCCTTGTCATTGGATTCAAAACTACAAAAAATAAGGTTGTTGAACAACTTACCACTGATTCCTTGTATTTCTTCTATTTTATGATTTCAGGTCTTACATCAAGCCTCTAATCTATTTTGAATTAATTGTTTTGTGTGTTATGAGATAGTGCTCTTCTTTTATTCTTTTGCATGTACTTTCCAACTTTTACCAACACCATTTATTGAAGAAACTTTCCCTTCTCCATTCCCTTCGCCAATTTACACATGAATTATATGTGTAGCGAATTATATGTGTCATGAATTATATATTGTCCCTATGTGTAGGTTTATTGCTGGGCTCTCAATTTTGATCATTGATCTGTATGTCTATTAATTTCCATTTCTCTGCTTAGATTTCTTACCTCTTTATTCATTAAGTGGATATTTTATTTCATATCATTGATCACAGTTTTGAAAGTTAATTTACAACCCTCATTTACTAATTCCAAAATCCAAGTCATCTCAGCATCATTCTCCATTGACTCTTTTTTGGCCATTTCTTCATTTTCTGTTCAGACATTTTTTAATTTATTCTGGACACTGCAATTAATAAATAGTAGTTCTTATGAATTGTTAGATTGCAACAACAAAAAATGTGTTGTCAGTTTATCGTGGCTAGAATCAAACAACAATTAAAATTTTAGGTTAGTTTATTTAGACTTTTTCAGGGGGTATGGCATCTACCCTGTGAATGCATTGTTCAGGAGTCAGTCCAAGCGTCTGTGCCTATTCCAAATTATATCCTTTAGTTCTTCATGGCAGAAAGACTAAAGGTTTCTAATTTAGATTTTACCTTTGCATGATATAGGCTGGGCCCACTTTTGACTAAAAGTCACAAAAATTAGATGTTCATCCAGTGCCATTCTCATTTACTGTCCAGCTGCCCTTTGGTCGATACTTACTTCCAGTTGCTACTGGAACCTTCAGATTTATCCATAGTTTCTAGTTTTTCATATTTTTGCAATTCATTATTATCTATAGGAGGGTTGATCCAATTGGAATTGCTTGGCTATTAACAGGAGCACAACTTGGCAATTTGTTCTTGATAATGTATTACTGCATGCCAAATATGACTAAATTATCTGAAATTCTCTGTTCCTTTGTTCCTACAGGAGAACAAAGAAATGAGATTTTGAGTATATTTCAGTGCATATAATTATAATTAAATTTTATAATTAAAATATTTCTTTTCTTTTGGTGACATGGTGATGTTTTCTGTTTATGCAATGAAGTATGCCACAAACTCTTATCTATACAACATTCTAAAGAGTTTGTATATATGGAAGAGTTTATTTAAGCTCTATGAATTGCCAGTGAATGCTGTAGTTAAGAGTTCAGTGCATTCTAACAAGGCAATTCAAGATTATTCCCTTCCTCATTTGTCCAAGGTCTCTTTAACAAACTCAAACTATTTTAGGAAATGTGTCATTTTCATTGATTTTTGATGTTGAACAGTCATCAAGGCTGAAAGACCAAAGAATCTTGTATGAATATTTTCCAGTGTTTAGTCACAACTATTTTCTGTTCACATACTTTGTGTCAAGCGTATGCTGGGCAGATATATAAGATCCCTATCCTCAAGTCACCCACAATTTACTAGAGGAGACAGATAAAGAGACAGTTTATGTTTCTGTGTAATCAGTGCCGTGTTTCAAAAATAATAGTATTTTCAAGGATACCTAAAGTGAAGCCTACATTTGGGTGTTGGTTTAAAATTAGTTGGAATTTTATTCACATGATTTTTTTAAAGATTTATTTATTTATACAAGAACTGGGGTACAGATCAGAGGCGTGGGAGGGTGAGAAAATTCACCAGAGACAGAGCAGGGAGCAGAACAGGAAGATGGACCAAAGACACTGCTGTTAGGAGCAGCAGGCGAGGCAGGAGAGGTATGCCATATGTGGGTATCTCCCTGGCCAGCGAGGAATCAAACCCGTGCTGCAGAGGCTGCAGTCAGCTTCACAGTGAGGCGCTCAATCCGCTGTGCCACCAGGGAGGCCCTCACATGATATTTTGGGTAACTGACTAATATGAAAATTTGAGTTCTCAGTGTTATGTTAAAGTGAGGCAATAGGATTAGATTCATAAGATTATTTTTAATTCAGTATTGTTCCAGAGGTTCTGTCTAGTGAGATAAGGCTAAATAAATAAATAAATAAATTGCATAGGCTGGAAAGAAAGAAGTAAACACATCTAATTGTGGACAGCACAGTTATCTGTGTAGAAAATCATATGAGATCATAATGCTACTAACATTTATCCCCTGGGTTAATTGATAAGTAAATATGCAAAAAATGGCAAGATATAAAAAGAGTTCTAATTTTTCACAACAGCAATACAATCAAAAATGAAAATTAATAAAAATACATTAGCAACAGAAATATAAACTACTTAGGGATACTTTTGACAAATGATTTGAAAGACCTATATACTGAAAGTTAAAAAGAGAGAGAAATTAAAAAAAAAAAACTAAACAATGAAGAGATATACTGAGTTTATGATTAAATAACAGTACTATCAAAGTGATATATAAATACTGCACAATCCTAATCAAGATATTTTTTAAGATTTATTTTTTATTTATTTATGCATACAAGAACTGGAGTGTAGGCCAGAGGTGTGGTAGGGGTGAGAGGATTCACCAAAGACAGAGTGGGGAGCAGAACTGGCAGATCTACTGAACTACACTGCTGAGGGGAGCAGTAGGCAAGACAGGAGAGGTTTGCTGCGCCATGTGGCTCAGCTCCCTGGCTGGGAATTGAACTCACGCTGCAGCGGCGATAGTATGACAGCACTGAGACTTAACCCCTAAACTGTCAGGGAGGCCCTATAATTAAGGTTCTTGAAGATTATTTTGTAGAAATTGTTAGGTTGATTCTAAAATTCACATGCAGTGCAATAGTCAAATAGCCAAAACAACAGAATAGCCAGAATAGCCAAAACAACAACTTAGACAAAAAAAAAAAAAATGTGAGAGGTCCACACTACCCTTCAAGACTTATTGTAATCAAGCTTATTGTGAACAAATAACATCTTTATTTTCCCATAAAGACTGGTTGAGATCAATGCAACAGAATAGAAAATCTGGAAATAGGACCCACGTGTGATATGGTTAATTAACTTTCAAAGTGCAGAGATAGTTCAGTTAAACAAATGGTGCTAAAATAATTGAACAGCATTTAAAAAAAATTTACAAGACACACAAAATTAACTCGAAATGGATCATAATCCTAAATGTAAGGTCTTTATAAGAAAACAAAGGATAAAAGCTTTGTGTCATTAGATTAATAAGCAAAGAATTCTTAGATAAAGCATATCTGTTAAAAAAAAACTGTCATATCAAAATTCAGAATGTCTTTTCTTCAAAAAGCACTGTTAGGAGAAGCAAAGGGAAAAATCACAAAATGCAAAAATATTTGCAAATCGCAAATCTGAAAAGGAAATAGAGTATACGAAAACTCTAAAATTAATGACAAAAAAAGGGCAAATATTTGAACTGACACTTCACCAAAGAAATAAATTTGTAAGCTAAGATCATTATAGTACATATTAATCATTTGGAAAATATAAATTAAAACCATTGTGAAATAGCACCACACATTAGAATGTCTAATATTGAAAAGACTGATCAAATCAATGTTGGCAAGAATGTGATACTATGAAACCTGTTGGTAGTAATATAAAACAATGCAGCTACTTTCTGCTTGTAGTGGTTTCTTACATTTAAATGTACAGTTACACTATGTCCTAGCCATTCTACTCCTTCATATTTGTGCAAAATAAATCATTTCCAAGCAGAGACTTGGACATAAGGATTCCTAGCAGCTTTATTTGTAATTAACCTCAACTGGAAGCAACCCAAATATCACCAACTGAAGGAATGAACAAACTGTGGTATTGTTGTGATGGAGTATTAGACAGTGGTAAAATGGATAACTTCTTGCAATAACAGGGATAACTGTCAGAATAATCATGCTAAATGAAAAAAAAACAAAAGACAAAGAATATGTACCATGCAATTCATTTACATAAGACTCTAGAAAATACAAATCTATCATGGCAGAAAGCATGTGAGTCACCGCCTACAGGGGGATTGGAGAAAGGGCATGATCACATGGTGTTTTTAGAAAACTAAGTGGACGTGAGTGAGGGACACATTCATCATCTTGACTGTGGTGATAATTTCGTGATTGTCTACATTTGTCAAGACAGAAAATTGTACACTTATGGCATGTGCAATTTATTGTATGTCAGTCATATCTCAATAAAACTGTTCTTACATTGCAGTTGTCCTCAGGAAATTTAGGTTTTATTGGAGAAAAGTAGATAATAAGCAAATGCACATATATTTTGCATGTGTGTATGTAGGTATGTATAGTTGTCAGCTACTGAAATGTCTTAAAGAAAAATGAAGTGTGAAGATAAGAAATAGGGAGGGTGACTGAGCGAGGAGATCAAGTAAGGCTTTTGTAATATTGTGATATTTGAACAGAACCTATTTTAATCCCCCTTGTAATCTTTTCAAAACTATTTTCAGATCTGTTTCAGTTTTTTAAAGTTACAAGTGGCTATTCTCATCTAAAAAGATAGCAGCTTTCTCCCTAACTTGAAGGTAGATTTTAAGTTTTTGCCATACGAAGGAAACAGATGGGAAGGGTGGGCAGAGATAAGCAAAACCTACTCCACATGCTCAACAGAAGCCCAATTCTGCTAAAAGAATTTCTAGTGACAAATTATTTGATTGGAACAATGAAGACTAGTTTTTGAATATTGAATGGTGAGTCAGAAAGAAGGTCATAACCAGAATCACTACCCCTGAGTTCCTGCCAGTTAGAGGCAGTTACCCTCAGTTTTCTGAAGGGAAAACTGAAAATATTCCATTCTCTCACAGTTAGTGTTTTCCTTATGTCCATGTGTGTGATGCTGGTGTAAAGAATGCACTTGTGTTCAAATGGAAGAGGGAAGTTTTTCCTCAGTTGAGTGAACTGTTTGCTTATGTCCACTACCGTACAGCAACTAGAAAGAAACATGTTTCATCACTGCTGTAGGTTTCTTCTCAACAGCAGCAGAGGAACTTGTTTCAAGTGGGATTAAAGGTACTGAGAGAGGAGCAATGGTATTCCGTAACAGCTGTCACTAGCTGACAATTGAAACCTGAATTTGGTTCCATCCCCAAAAGAGTGCTTGCTACTATATAGACACTTTAAAATAGCTGCATATTGAGGGCAAACAGAAAGAACTATAAAAAGGAAAGAAATTAAAAGTGCCCTCTATCATGTGCCATAATCTGAAATATGATCCTTTGTTATGAAAACATATTTTAATTCTGGTCATCCCTGGTTTTATAAGTTATACTCTGTCTAGCTAATAATTTCCATATTTTACTTTATTAACATAAACTTGGTGTAAGAGAAAGAAAGTACATTGATCAGAAAACAAATGTGTATTTCTGTGTAAAAACTTTATTAAATAAACTAATTTTATCTAAAGCAGCATATCCTGTTCTGAATGGTGCTCCTCAGGACACATACTCTGACTCCAGGCCCTGGGACTGACTTCTTACTGTTAGAAAGAAACAGGCCAGAGCCCCTTCCTCTCTCCTGTTGCCTTCAGCAACCCAAGGCTCCACCTCCCCTCATGTTTGCTGTAGGTCTGATAAAATGAGTTCAGGTCTGTCAGTCTGGAAGCAATTACTCTTAGCCTTTTTGGAGTCTTGACCGCCTTTAAGGACTAATGAAAACTATGGACAAAATATTTATGTATAACTTCCAGAACTGCTAAGAACTTTTGTTCCAGAACAGGGACAAACATTAATGCCCATCTCAAGTAATTCAGAGTTAAAGGTGACACAAGTAATTCAGTACAAAGGTGACACTCTGTCTGTGACCTCGAAAATTATGTTATTATGTTATTCAACGAGGTAGTAGGAATAGAGGTAAACGGAAGCCAACAAAGTTTTGCTTTTGTTGCATTAAAAAGAGCTTGCATTTTGTATATGTATGTTTTTATTGGGAAAGCAATTAGGATACTCCTTCAGCATCCTTGTCCTGTTCTATGGTTCTTGCTTGTTCTGCTTTATGTAATCCTTCAAATTTTAACAGAACAACCAAGTACCCACTGTTGTACATTTAGACTGCTAACTAGGAAGCAAATCTACTCTACACAGTGACTCAACAGTCATCTTTTACTCTGTTTATTTAGTTATTTATTCTCTAATATTGTCTGAGAATTTATTTTCCTAAATTGAGATATGCTAACAGTGTTTCGTTTTTCTTCTTACAGCTTATACCTCCTTTTAAGCCTCAAGTAACATCTGAAACAGATACTAGATATTTTGATGAAGAATTTACAGCTCAAACTATTACAATAACACCACCTGAAAAATGTAAGTAAATCTTGAAGTCAATAACATTCCAATATCATAGAAGAAAATAGTCATTTTTTTATTGGCTATTTTCAAGCTCAAATTCCACAGTGTTGTATTCCATTCCTCTCAAGAATGTGGAGTTCCCAAAATGAAAACACCAGAAGACAGGTAGCTAAAAAAAAAAAGCCTTTCTGGGTAGGAAGAATAATTTATAGGAAAACTGTAGACTGAGAATTATATGCTGGATTATAGACTCATTAGTCCTTTTTTACTGTTCTCAAATAGATTCTTTTGACATCAGCTGAAAATTCTGAAATAGAGACCTGCTATGTTTCCCAACATCTCATTCAAATACCACCTTCAGAATTTTGCTAATTCTGGTCTCCTACTCACTTAATAGTTTTTAAATTCACATTAAATTGAGTCAGTCTTTTACTTAGCTTTGTCTTAAGTAATATCTGTGAAGGCACAGTTCAGTTTGCTAGTAATTTTTTGATACACATAAAGTGCTTACTTTTAACATTCATGCATCACTTAAAATCTTTCCACATATGCTAAGGTGTGCCTTACATGTTGGTAAATACCCTCAATAGATGAACTTTAATGAAAAAAAGATTATCAAATAGAACTTATAAATACTCATATACTGGCAACATTAGGTTTGGAATGTATCTGTCATCATTAGCTTAGGAATGACAATAAAACTGAGTTGCAGGAACATAACTTGAACAAATAAAAGTCTTACCAAGTTGCACACTTTTCACTCAAAGTAATATATTAGTTTTTCTCTCCTTTTCTTTCATATGCTTTCCCACATTTCCTTTCCTCTCTTTATTTTTAAAAGGCATATTTGTGGACAGCATAGTGTACATTCAGTGTCCATGAGGGGGAAGATGGAAGTGCTATTCCAACTCTGGATACAGTCACTGATTATAGCATGAAAGACAAAGTCGGCGTCATTATGCTGAGTCTGTTTAGCCTGGGGCCCCTGGATGACATCAAGTGATTGTGAACACCCTGAGATTAAATACACAATTATGTATGCTTCATGTACTTTTTTTCTTTAGACTTAAAAGTAGTTAAAAACATTTTAACTTTCATTTTATAAAGGAAGAAATTAAAACCCAGAGAGAAATTGAGCTTCCTGAATTTCCACAGTTAGTTTCAGCCAGAGGCAGGAACAGCATCACCAGCTGGTCTGTGCCCAGTTTAAGTTGCAAAGCACAGTGTGTTGAAGAGCTGCTTACAGCATATCACCGGTCATGGGTCTATGGACTTCCACTCCGTCCAGTGTGCCATTGCTAGAATCTTAGAAATGCTGAGAATCAAAGGTAATGTTAGAAAGTTGTGGGTAACTAGCTAAGGACTGACTGAGTAGAAACAGTGGACACAGGCCTCGGCCTACTTTCCCCTGACCCCGGCATGGACTATGGCAATATATAAAAATGACAGGCAACACTAGGAACGTATTGGGTAAATTCCGTGAATACTTCGCACCATGAAGCATTTATTTGCTAGGACTCATCACTTGGATAGAATCTCAAGTGTAATCAAATCACCTTCTTCCCCTGGTGGGTTCCCATTGCAGTCTCAGCCCAGACTTTTCACACTGGCTTACACAGCCCTGTTGGATTCATGTTCCATCCATTTCTTTGACTTTATATGTTTCAGCCACACCTTGACCTACCTTTCTTCACTATATCTTGGGACGTGTGCATGTACTGTTCTGTCTGCCTGAAGTGCTCTTTTCCCAGCTATTTTCATGAAGACCTACTTCTTTAGATCTCAGCTCACATGTCACTTCATCAGAGCATGACTGTTCTTCAGCTTCCCAATCTGAAGATGAGTCTAAAGCCCGTCAGATACCCTTCCTACTGCAGCCTAGTTCTCTACACTGACACCTTTACTTGTTGATATTCTTCTAGTTAATTTGCTTATTTCTTTGTTTACTGTCAGTTTTTCCAACTAGAATTCCGTGGCCTTGAGAAGAAGGATCTGATTTGTTTTGTTCACTACTAACCCCAGCTCCTAACTAGGTGCTTTGCCCAGCATAGGTATTCAGTAAAGATGTGTTATATGAAAGAATAAACAAGTTATGCCAGTGGCCTACTAGTTTCAGGACTAGAAGGATCCAAATTCTTAACAGATTGTACTGTTGCTTGTTAGGGTTTGTCTTGACACCCGCAAGATCCACAGTGGGTGCTGGGAGAGGAAGGTCCTGACATGTCTGTTCTCAGCCTCAGCAGCAACCTCTTTGAGTGTGTCCTTTTTTTTTTTAAGATTTATTTATTTATTCATATAAGCACTGGGTACAGTCAGAAGCGAGGGAGGGTGAGAGGATTCACCAGAGCCAGAGTGGGGAATAGAACAGGCAGACGGACAAAATACACTGCTGAGGGGGGCAGTGGGTGCAGCAGGAGAGGTCTTTCTCGCCATGTGGGACCCTTGCAGGTGGGCAGGGATTGAACCAGCGCTGTAGAGGCTATGGCAGCTTCGCAGCCCAGTGCTCAACCACTGCACAACCAGGGGAGGCCCAAGAGTGTCCTTTCTTAAATAGAGCTTTGGCATTTGTGGAATCTTCATTAGGACAATTAAATATGTTATTTTGGAAGTCAAAGAAATACTTAAGATCCTTAAATGCAAAGTCATGTTTGCATATTTTGCTTCAGAAAATTAACAGTTTAAAAAAAAATCCAAAATGGACTTGAGAAAAGCCCTGGGTTCAGGCTACTCTGTCCTCTAGAACAAGACTTGGTAACCTCTAGGAATCCTGTCTTTTCCCTGCTGTGTGCCTGAGAAACCATCTCTTTAGGAAAGGAAAGGCACCTATAGTTCTCCAAGCTTAAATAATCCTATTTTTAATTTTAAGCACCTGATTAACCAGTGTATACAGATCTTTGTTCTGTGACCAACTACTCTAAGAGTAATGACAGGCTCAGTACAGTAAATACTTAGCAAAAAAAAAAAAAAAAAAATAGACATGAAAGGAGGGATGTACGGAAGCGACTAACTGAAATATGATGCAAGGATTTGATTATCAATAAGTTTAATTAAAAGCCTTTAAATATATACCTCATTAGCCATCAGATCTGTTTTCATGACTTCAAAATCTCACCTGTCAAGAACCAGAATCTCTTCCCGGTTAATCTTTCCTGCTTCATCCCTAACTCCAGACTCACATGGTAGATGTCATGATAAGATTATGTTATTAATAAGCATTTATTGTTCTCAAATGAGATTGAATGTTAAAAGGTATTTCAAGTCACCCAACAGTTTCTAGATTATAATCCAAATCTAGTGTTTCAACTCCTTTATCAAGAATATAAAAAAGGTAGAATATCATGACATGTTACATTTCATCACTACTAGTTCACTAATAGTGGCTCTCTTGTTGAGAGAAAAATATGTTTTCTGATATGTGTAGCTCTGTGTAAGCCCAGCAACCCACTGTCTTTAAGTCTGTAGGGGCACATACATTTTAGTAACTTCCTAGGTGAGTGTCAGGACCCACTTACAATTCAGCCTGTGAAAGTCTGGCTTTTTGGGCATCAGAATTTGAATGTGACCGTTCTTTGGTGCTGGGCTCTGGACAGCCCAGAGTGTCAGTCCAGCATTATCATCTGTCTAACAGGGCACGCCAGGAGGACACTGTAGACTTGTCTCCTGACTTGCTGAACTTGGGTGTCTGGAGAGGAACATGAGTGGAAGAGCTCAGCAAGTGGGCCATGGCCTAGCTCGCCACCCACAGCCTGTCCTCTGTGTCCAGCCTAGCACTCTCTGTAGTGTCAGGGCCTCTGGGCTCTCATGTGAGTTGTGTTTGTATCAGTAATTGTGAACTGCAGCTCCTGTGTTCTTCCAGGGCACAAGGGCTGTGTTTTGAATGTAAATGTCTGTGTATATATCCTAGATTCCTTTAAAAGGCAGGTCAAAAGAGAAATGTGATTATATTTACATAGTCTTTTCTTTTGGCAGCTTTGAATAGTGTTGCTGATGAGAAAACCACCACAGCTCTCTT